>NW_028120373.1:37500-47988 GCF_965178545.1 Coloeus monedula
GGATAAATATAGGGATAAATATGTAGGGATAAATACGTATGGATAAATACAGACCTTGCTTCCCTGAACACCAGGAGAGCCGGTGTTTTACCCAGATCCCAGTGCCCTGCACGGCTGCGCTGACACGAGCGCAGGCTGACCGTTCCGCCCAGCACCATCCCTCATTTTCCTCCCAGTGCTCCCCAAGCGGCCCCAAACCACCCCAGCGTGTCTGTGCCGGGGCCAGGGCCTGCCCCGAGCCCGACCAGAGCCCTGCACCAGCTCCCACCCCCGGGTGAGCTGGGAATGCACTGAGAGCTCGGCTCCCCGGGCTCCCCAGCACCCAAACCGGTCCTCAGACACACAGAAATGCCCAACCTGCCCCTCTGGGCACAGCCAAACACCACAATTCCATCATCCCCAAGCAACTCTGGCACTTGCCTCTTCACCTCCGCCCATTTCCAGTAGCCGGGGCTAGGACCGGGCTGTCAGAAATAGCATTCCCTAGGCAGTTCATCCCAGCGCAGAGGAGAAGAGGAGCCTGTCCCTGACCCACACCATGGGCAGGACAAGGGGGGCCCTAGCTGGCTTTGCCTACTCCAACACCACAGCTCTTGGGCCCAAAGATGGGGCGAGTTCAGTGGTTTTTCCTGTCCTGAAAGAGAGCAGAAAAGGGAAGTTAATCCCACTGTGGAATCCAAGACTCCTGCATTTCCTATTTCTGCTCTGCTTGCTCACCGTGGAGTTTTAGCTATGGAAAAAAAAAGGAGAATGACACCATAGCAAATAAAAAGTGCCCTTTTCCAGCATTTTTATTCCAGGCATTAAAAGGATGCTCATTTCTCTTCTAGCATTGTTTCCCTCATTTTAGGAGAACCGTTTTCATCCCAGGCCCCACTCGTCAGTTGTTCGATCCTCTGGCACTGGATTTGGACAAAAGAAGGGACGCACCTGGACTGCAGGAAATCACTGAGAGAAACCCTTCCAAAACGTGACAGAGAAAAACAACAGGAGATGCAGGAAGACACATCCCTCATTTGCACGTCTGGAACGCTTTTCTAAAGACTTCTCTGCATCTGGATGCTCTTTGCTCTTGGCTTTCTTCACAGGAATGCATTTGCTGCTAAACACGTCTCAGACCCTTACCTGATCGGGATAAGGTGGGATGGAGATGAAGACTCCCACAGGGAATAGCCAGGGAGATGCAGGGCCTGGGAACATCAAGGACGGAGAAGAGAAGGAACAGGGATTGTTTTTCTTGTTTAGAGCCAGCAGTGCTGTGAGCTTGGAGAACACACGGCACCGCAGGGATCCAGGGCAGGAGCGGGATAACTGCGGGATAAGGGGAATCTGCTCCCACTCCAGGGCTGTGCCAGTGAAGGAGGGGAATTTTTTAGTGCCTTCATTACACACAAAAACCAAACCCAGCACCACCGAGCTGGACTTTCGTGAGCTGCAAAACAAAGCGGCCCCTGGCCTTTGGGGGAACACAACCTCACCGAGTCACGGAGCCAGGGGATGACACTTGGGAATGATCCTTGCTGCTGCCTGCAGGCAAATCGGATGAGGGAGCCACAGGAGCTGCGGGGTTTCCTGCTCTTCCTGCAACGCCATCGGTCCAGACCAGGAGACCTTTCCTGGAACAGATCTTCCCTGTAAAGGGAGCTACACCAAAGCTCAAGCCCTCATTTAGAGACCCTTGGAAAAGCAAAGGTGAGAGGGGATTACCTGGAGCCCCAGGGGACCGAGGCGAAGGCGATGAAGAAGCAGACAGCAAAGTGCTTCCACTGCTTCTCACTCCAGCAAAGGGAACATCCCTGGAATTTCATGTCCAGCGTCGCTCCCAAACCCCACAGGTGAACCCACACGTACTCCAGGACTGATCTCCTTCAAACTTCCAGCAGCACAGACTCACCGGGAGGAACTGCGATCCAAGGACACACATCAGCAACCGTCTTCCCGCTTGCCCCTCTCTCCACATTTTCCCTTTCCAGCGGGATGCAGGTGCCACCCCCCAGAGGCAGGAAAACTGCCTTGCAATCCGCTACAAAACCTGCCTGGAAAGCCCAGGATGCCCGGAGCCACAGCCGTTTCTCCTGGAGCTCCTGCTGACAGGCATTTGAAGCCTGCTGTGCCTCACAGCTGCTTTTCTGCCAAGGGCATTCCCATCTTTTCTTTTTTAGCCCAAAGAAAGGTTTGCAAAGCTGAGTTTTGTGAGAAGCGCTTCATATTTGGATCATTCTTAACTTGGAGTTTCCCTTGGCACCAAAATCAGGGGCTCACCTTTTGCTTGGAGCTTGGCTGAAGTCCTCAGCAATGCCAGGGAATGTGGCCATTGGAGGCTTTGGGCAGATTTGGCTCATCTGCCTTTTTAGGCCTTGTTTCTTTCTCTCAGCCTTCCCACTGGATTGTGGCCTCCGAGGAATACGTAAAATCCCATTCCATTCCTATTCTTTCGGACAATTTTTTGTACCGTCCCTGTACAAAACGAGGCCCCCTGTTCGGATGCTTTTCCCCACCGTTCCCCGGCACTTTCATCTGCCGGTGCATTCCCTGCGTTGCTTGGGCTCTTCCCAGCTCTCTGAGCTCCTTCACAAGGCAGGAGATCGATTTGGCCCAGGAACTAAACCCTCCCGAGGAATTGTCTGATGCCATCTCCGCATTTGACACCTGATCCTTGTGCTCAAAGGATCCCTCTTTCTTCCCTTCAGCCAATTCCAAGGCTCGCTGCCCCCAGCTGCGATCAGGCCCCAGCCTGATCCCTGCAGTCTTCCCTGCCGGGATCCTGCTCAGGAATCCCTGGGCTACAAATGTAAGAATTCATTCTTCCCACCCCTGCCCAGTTCCAAAGGATTTGGTGTCTGCCTTACCCGGCTGGAGCCTGCTTCCAACTCTGTTCTTGCTGCTTCTGCTGCTTTCCAGTTCCCAGGAATTCCACCGACGGAGCGACAGCGTTTTCCAGCTCCGCCAGGATTCCCTCTGCTGCGTTTGGGTGCTGGAAGGATATCAAAACCAGGCTCTCTGGGGCTTTACTATCAGGAAATTACATCCCCGGATTTGTTCATTTCCAAATATTATCTCTTCCCAACAAAGCACTGGGCATCCAAGGAATACAGAAAGTGATGGGCTGACCACTGCTTACTCCTCTGGAATGCCAGAGCTTGGAAAAAAAGGGCACTTGAGGCTTCTCCTGGTGCTGCCCGTGAGGTGTATTTTACTTGAGAGCCCCTTCCCGTGTCTTTCCCTGTATCCACCAAAAAATCCACCCCTTCATTCCCCAGCTGCTTGCTTCCTCCCTCTTTTCCTGTATCCAACAGAATTTTAACAGGTCAATAGTCCCCTCTGCAAGAGCACTTTTCATTCCAAACCTAAGAACAAACGAATCACTTCCCTTCCACCGTCCTTATTAGGATTCCACTGAGAGCAGTGGATGGAAAATGATCCTCTCCTGGTCCCTGCTGGATTCCCGGAGCAGGGATCCTTTCCCTCTTTCCCCCCACCACGGTGCCCTCCTCCCCCTCCCGCCCCACCCCACACCCTTTTCAGGCTTTATTCCACAGCTTTTGCCTCCAGGCCTCAGATCCTTTCGTTCTCCAGGAGCTCCCAGCAGCTCCACAGCCTTTCCTCTCCCATCCCGACCATTTCTCCGGGAATGGAGCTCCGCATTTCAATTGTCTTCTCTTTTCTCTGACTACTCCCACCAATCCAGAAGACCTAAAGCTGACACAAGGAACACTCGGTGCCCACAAATCCAAACCCAGACCCGGCCATCCCCAAACCAGCAACTCCCGGACAATTTGCGTTCATTCCAACCTAACACTGAGGACTCCCCCAATCCTTCAAAATTCCCAAGAAATATCCTGTTGCCTTCACAGCTCCCAGGGGATTCTGCTTCGTGCTCACACGAAGGATTTGGGACTTCCCTGAAAAAACCCGTGCAGGGCACGCTGGAATCCCCGATCCCGTGAATCCGGGGAGCGTTAAAAGCTCGGTCCAGCCTGGGCCCCCGGAAATTTTTGCCAAGTATCCCCCAAGTCCTCGGGATAACAGAACTCTCTGGTACTGCATTTTTGGCGTTGTAAAGCCTGGAATTACTCTATTCCTAGTGCTGGGCTCTGCATATGGCCGAGAAAATCCCGGCCTCCACACAGACCCAGGTTCCAAACTTTTTGATACATTTCAGCAAGCCGAGAAATTCACCTTCCCTACTTCTTCTTAAGAGCATCCTTCTCTTCCCTTACCCGGCGTGCTCTCTCCCACTGGGGGTGGGTTTTCCCCTTCCCATGCTAATTAGTCCCTACTTCTAGGAGGTTTAGGTACCTTTCTTCCCTGGGACGGATTTCTTAACACAGCTACCGAGGCTTTGGGAGTCTCCTTTATCTTCTACTTTCTGGATCCATAAATGCCACAATCCAGACGCCCAACTTCAACAAGACATCCTTTCTACCTAAAAACACACACTCTCAACTCTTAGATCTTTTAAAGTTTTACCCCCGCAAAATTCCCCTATTTTTCCACCACTGAATTCCTCAGTCCTGCTTCCAAGGATTTCTTGAATACCACGGGGCTTTTCTCAAGATTTACCCCCACGACCTTCCCTACGTGCCCACTGCTCATCACCTCATTTTTCCCTCAATGTGGTCGTTCTCCACCCCAGAGAGTTTGTCAAGTGTTGCCTCCAAAATGTTCCCCATCTCTCCACTACTCAGTTCCCCATTTTGCCTCCAAAATATTCAATCTGTCCCCTCCACATTGCATCCACTTTTACCCCCAGCGTTTTACTTCCTCTACAATATTGATTCAACCTTTTCCACCCCAAAAATCTGCATTCTCTCCCTTAAACAGCACCTCAGCTTTTCCCTCAAAAATGCCCCAGAGGGAAACTCAGATTCAGCCCCCAAACTCCCATTTGCCTACACAAACAGTTCTTGTGGCCCCTCTCAATTCCCCCAGGCTTTCAGCTCAAGGAAGAACTGGAAGCCTATTCCCTCATCTCCACCCTTGTTTTGCTTTCCTGGAAAACCTTGCGATCCCACACTTTCTCCAAGAGATCTGCTGGGACTACTGGAAGGTTTGCTCTCTCAGAGCGCCAGGGGGCTTTACAGCACTTGTTCCTCTGCATCTTTACCCTTTTATCAGCTTTCCCCTGGAACGGTGTTGTGGGAGAAGCTTGGAACTACCAGAAATGGATCACGTTCACATTTTTTCCCCACCAGTTTTTATCTGGTTTCAGATTCCTGGAATTACCCTCAAATGTGCCCTAGAACACTGCTGTGAAAGGATCAATGAGAAGAACAGCCGGAAAGCAGAAAACCACCTCCAGCAGCAGCCACAATGATCCCATTTCTCTTCTTACCTGGTCCTGCCAGAGCTCCCAACAGCCATTCCCATTCCAAAACAAGAGCTATGGAAGACATTCCTGCTGTCCGTGAGGGTGAGGCGGCAGTTCTGGATGTTCTTCGCTGTGCAATCAGACAACAAACAGAGTGTAAATGATCCTGGTGGTCCCTTCCAAGCCAAACCAGCCCGTGATTCCATGCGTGGATCAGCACCTGTCCCAGCTCCATTCCAGAAACCTCCTCCCACTAACCCAGAACTTTCCTTTTTCTGCTCAACATCAGGGCTTTGCTGCCGAGTGCCCCGGGCAGGGGACGCCTCAGCCTTCCCTGGGACCGCAGCATTCCCTGCGCTGCCTCAGCATCCCCTGCGCTGCTGTTCCACGCCCATCCCGTGGTCCAGCGCCTGCGCGGGCTGCAGTGCCGGGCTCTCCCCACGAGGCGGCAGCACCGGGAGCGAGCAGCCCCGGCCGGTCCCGCTGTCTCGGGGCAGCTGCGCCTTTAACCCGCCCTGAGCCGGCGGGGCCGTGAACACAGCGGGCACAAACGCCACCGCTCCCCTTTATTTCACCCTCAGAGGCACAGGATCGCAGCATTTCCTGGGCTGCAAGGGACCCACAGGGAGCATCGAGTCCAAATCCTGGCCCTGCACCCCAAGAATCCCACCCTGTGCCCGAGAGCCTTGTTCAGACCCAAACTCTTCCCCCAAGATCCTGAAAACACAGCGGGGCTGGGAGAAGGATGACCACGGAGGATTTTTTTATACAGATCTCCTTGCACGATCGTTAAATAATATTATTAGACAGTCCATGAACGCATCCCTGTGCCGGGACAGCCACCCCTGTGCCGGAACACTCATCCCTGGGCCGGAATACCGATCCCCCGCGGCCCCCACCGTCCGCTCGGGGCTGTCCCCGTTCCCCGCTCACCTCCGAGCCCGGAGCACCCGCCCCGGTGCCCCCGGCCCGGCAGCGCTGCTCCCCGGGCTCCCCGCTATCGCCGCTCCTGGCGAAGAAGGGCGGAAGTCACCGGTACCGCACCGATGTGGCTATTCGACCTTCTCAAGATGGCGGCCGGAAGGACCCCCCCCCCCCCCCCCGCCCCGCTCCGTCTATTCGACTGCCTGAATGCTCCCGCCTGCCCCAGGCGCCGCTGACCCCACAGTCGGTGTCCGCGTAGCGGGAAACGCCTCAGAAAATTGCGCGCAAGCGCTGGGCTGGCGTCGGCGTCGGCGTCGCGTTCAGGCAGCCGAATAGACGCAGCTTGGGGGGGGGGGGGGCCTTCCCTGCCGCCATATTGAGAAGGTCAGAAAACAGTGTACACGACCGCCATCTTTAGTGTGGCAGTGACGACACTTCCGCCCTTCGCCGCCATCTTGGGTGCTGGCAGAAGCCACTTCCGGTCGAGCCGCCATCTTTAGTGTGGTACACTTAGGGCCCCCGCCGCCCCTCACAAGGGCTTCTGTCTAGTCGGCTGCCTGAATCCGGCCCGGACTCCGACGCCGGCACCGCGCTTTCCGCGCGATTTTCCGCGGTGCTTCCCGGTGCGAGGACACGGCTGGCGGGGTCAGCCGCGCCGGAGGCGGGCGACGGCTCCGCGACCGGCGGCAGGCATCGGCAGGGACACCTCTCGCAGGGGGCCTACTGCGTCCGCCATCTTGAGTGTGGCGGAAGTGTAAACCACCCTCTGCAAGGTCCTGGCAGATAATAAAATAATAAAATAAAATAAATACTGTCATATTCTAATAAAAACGTCACTTAACGCCGTCCCGAGAGCGCGGAACTGCGCCTTCCTTTCCGAGCCGCCTCCTTGAGAGCGACACGCGGGCGGCTCTATTCCGACCGTGCCCGCCCGGTGCCTCCCGCCCGGGTCGCGCTGCGACCGCGCCTCTGCTGCCCGGCAAAACCGGCCCCGCCGGGCCGCCCCCCGCGCTGTCATTCCCCGCGGTCACCGCCCCGCACGGCGCCCGTTCCTTTCCATAGCTGTGGCCCCGCTCATGCACGGCCGTGTCCCTTGGCGCTGCGAACCGCCCTTCGCCCCTCCCCTCCGCTGACACACCCGGCCCCGCTCGCTCCCGCTCCTTGCCACGCTCGGCAGCCACCGAGGCCGCCGCCCTCTCGGCTCAGCCGGCACCGGGCGGCAGCAGCGCCGGGGCGCCGTGTCGGGGGCGGCAGTGCCGCGCTCTCGCCACCAGGCGGCAGCAGCGCCGCCCAGCTCAGCCCGGGGGCAGGCACAGAGCACAGGGAAAAGCCGGCTCCGGGCGCTCTGCAGCTCCTGCAGCCCGAGCGTCTCGGCTCCTGCGGCCAGGCGCTTGCTGCTTTCCTTCCTACAGAAAAACGCCGGCTCGTTATTCTCAAAACCTGCGGATCTCTATTCCCAGCTTCTTATATTGCTGTATGCGACAGAGTAGACAGAGAGGGCTGGCTTATTTCCAAATGAATTTACATCTAAATCAGTAGCATTTGCCTATAGACGTAAAAGTGAAGAACTTAACAGGTTTTAGTATTCTGCACACAGCCCTCGCTGGGAGGAATGGTAAAAAGTTAAAAACAAATGAAATTTTAAAAGTAGAAAGTTAGAAACAAAGTTACAACGGCAGAAATTTAGAAACAAACAAAGAGGTAAAATACAAGAAACAAACAAATTTCTAAAGGGAGAAAGTTGAAAACAAACAAAGTCAGAAACAAACAAACAAAAATTAGAAACAAACAAAATTAGAAAGGTAGAAATTTAGAAACAAAGTCAGAAAGGCAAGTGTTGAGCCTTTGACAGGGTACCCCTCCTTCTCGGACCAGGGTGAAAGAGCAGAGGAGGCTGCTGTTCTGCTGAGTTCTTTATTTCACGGTCTCACAGCTGTCTTGAAGGCAGAGTTCGAATGGGGTTACATGATACAGCCAAGCAGCAGCAGCAGGCAAAAACAGCTTCTTCTATATGCTCCATACACTATATTTTTTCTTATAGAAGTGTGGATTCCATTTGTTCATTGACCAGTAAGATTAACACACGATTCTAGTTTTCCTTAAACCCATCCTGCTCTAATTCTAACAGTCGTAAGCCTCACACAAGTGTCATCTGCCCTTGTTCCATAAGGAATCCCTCTACAGACAGGGAGTTGTCACCGGCCCCGTGCTCATGGGCTGCAGGGGACACCCGCACTGAGGAGGAAATGGAAATGGGAAAGAGGAAACTGCAACCTGATGGGACGCACCTCTGGCACCACATTTCCTCTTCTTCCTGCTGTCCTGGAAAACCCCAAGTAAATCCGGTCCCTCAGACCTTGCATCCCTGAACACCAGGAGAGCCGGTGTTTTACCCAGATCCCAGTGCCCTGCACGGCTGCGCTGACACGAGCACAGGCCGATTGCTCCGCCCAGCACCATCCCTCATTTTCTTCCCATTGCTCCCCAAGCGTCCCCAAACCACCCCAGCGTGTCTGTGCCGGGGCCAGGGCCTGCCCCGAGCCCGACCAGAGGCTGTCACCCAGCCCTGCACCAGCTCCCACCCCCGGGTGAGCTGGGAATGCACTGAGAGCTCGGCTCCCCGGGCTCCCCAGCACCCAAACCGGTCCTCAGACACACAGAAATGCCCAACCTGCCCCTCTGGGCACAGCCAAACACCACAATTCCATCATCCCCAAGCAACTCTGGCACTTGCCTCTTCACCTCCGCCCATTTCCAGTAGCCGGGGCTAGGACCGGGCTGTCAGAAATAGCATTCCCTAGGCAGTTCATCCCAGCGCAGAGGAGAAGAGGAGCCTGTCCCTGACCCACACCATGGGCAGGACAAGGGGGGCCCTAGCTGGCTTTGCCTACTCCAGCACCAAAGCTCTTGGTCCCAAAGATGGGGCGAGTTCAGTGGTTTTTCCTGTCCTGAAAGAGAGCAGAAAAGGGAAGTTAATCCCACTGTGGAATCCAAGACTCCTGCATTTCCTATTTCTGCTCTGATTGCTCACCGTGGAGTTTTATCCATGGAAAAAGAAGGAGAATGACACCATATCAAATAAAAAGTTGATTAATCCACGTAGGGGCTGTGGAGAGGATACAAAGGAGCTTTTCCATGATTTTGGGGCTTGAAGAGGGACTGAATTTCCCTCAAAGCTGGGAAGGGCCTGAGGATAATAAAGCAAAGGAGCAGCTTCATCTCTCCCTGGCAGAGAGCTCGGGGCTCCATTATGGATACAAATCAATCCCAGCAGGATTTCAAAGGGTTTCTTTAGGATGTCAGGTCCCTCTTTATCAGATCCCTGCTGGGATTCAGGGCCTGCCTGGTCACGGGGTGCTTTGATAAGGGCTGGATTTAAATCCCAGATCTGAGAACAGACATGAAAGGTCCCTGGGTTTCTAGGGGGTTGAAAAACTCAAGCTGGATTCGCTGCAGAGCTGAAAAATCAGGGTAAGAGAGAGCAAGGAGTGGCCAGCAGGCCCAGGCTCCTGATCACGCCCCTGGGATCCATGGGATCCATAGGATCCACGGCCTCTGGCACGCTGCTCCAGCACCCTGCAGGGTGACTGACAGCCGGGCAGGGGAAGGAGCCACCAGCAGCTCTGCCATGTGCACCATCATTCACCTTGCACGTGGCCTAAACAGCCACCAAGCACTGATGGACTGACTGAGCCGAAAATATCGGAGAGATCTCAGTTTGCACTCCAAATTCCCTGCAGCCTGTTCCCTTCCTGATCCATCCCTTGAAGCAGCAAGAGTGGAATTCCTTCCGTCGTTGCTCTTTCCCTCCTGTTTTCCACTCAACAAGAAAAAGAGCAGCCACGTGAACAGGAGTAAAAGCCCCAAACCCACAAAAAAGCACATTCTCAGCATCACTAATCCCTGCCAAACTGCCAGGAACCTTCCAAAACTACATCCAAGCTTGGAAACAGGGATCCAGTTGTTTGTTTAAGCAGCTATTGATCCAGTCTCTTCCAGCTAATTAAACTATTCACTATTTAAACTCATTAAACTGCTCATCCTGCTCCTGGCAGCCAGAGGCAAAGAAGAAATCGTGTCTAGATTAAATGGTGTTGGTGAATGTGCCCATCCCAGTCCTTGGAGAGGTTGGAATTGCATCCCTGTTCCTCTGCTCTCTTTTCCTTCCTTTTTCTTAGAGTGATTCCCACCCGGATTCCTCAGCTCCAGCTCTCTGAGCAGCCTCAGGGGGAGCATTTCATCCCCTTGGAGCC
>NW_028120372.1:0-47930 GCF_965178545.1 Coloeus monedula
TATCAGCTTGCCAACTTGGGCACTGCCTTCCCCCTCTGTGATAATTCCTTCACCTGAGGAAGTGTGGAGGGCTACAGCCTTATGTTTCCACACCTTTCCTTCTCGCTTGGCAGAAGCATCCGTAAGCCAAGAATTTGCTGACCGTTTGGGGGAAAAAGGAGGGGCTACTCTAATGACTGAGGCAGGTTTGTCCTGGCTGCTACCCAAGTTTTCAGTTTCTTGGATTGCCAGATTTTTTACAGCTCCTTCAGTTCTTGAGAAGACGCTACAATCATGTTCAATCTGAGCATACCACTTCCTTACTGAGGTCCTCTGGGCCACCCCGTCACGTGGGGGTGGTGCCAGTAGAGACAGCCTTAATAACTTTGAAAGGGCCTCTCAAAACAATTGGTTGTTGTTGTGCAATCTTCTCCGCTTCTAGGAGAGCTAAGCTAACCACAAACAATCCTTTCTCCCAGGTAGTGTACCTTTTTTCAGCATCTTTAAAGCCACGGGAGTAAAAACCAAGAGGCTTCGTCGGACCCTCAGGACCCCGCTGCCATATGTGTACTGACAACCCTGAGGAGACCTGAAAAGCATCTGTGGGATGAATAGGGCCCAGGGCTTGGTGAGGCTGTTGCTTCAAAAACCAACAATTGCCGTGCTTCTTCTTGGGAAGCACTCCATTCCCATTTTGTCCCTTTTCTTAACAAGTTGTAAAGAGGTCTGGCAATTATGGAAAATCTGGGATGTGTTTTCTCCGGAGCACTAATAATCCTAAAGCATGTTGGAGATCTTTTTTGGATTCAGGCATTTTAATCTGATCTGAAGAGGTTAGGCTATCAGGTGGGATACGTGTCATACCTCCTTTCCACCAAATTCCCAACAATTTCACTTCATGTGAAGGGGTTTGGGTTTTTTCTGAGGGAATTTGCAAATCAAGGCTTTCTAAGTGGGAGGTTATTTTCTGTTGGGTATCTCTCACTTCTTCTATTTCATCTCCTCCCACAAGGGTCTCATCAGTGTGTTGATGAACAGCTAGATTGTCCGCTTTGGGTACTTTGTCGAACTCTTGGGCTAAAGCGTGATGAGCCAGGGTAGGAGAATGTTTGTACCCTTGGGGAAGCCTAGTGAAAGTGCGTTGCTGTCCTTGCCATGCGAAAGCAAAACGGTCCATATATCTTCTGGCTGTAAAGGTGTCGTAAAAAACATGTCTTTGACATCTACAGGTGGCATGATTGAATGAGCCTTTTCTTGAATCAATGTTATGAATTCTGCTAGATTTGGGACTGCTGCTGTAAGAGGGTCTGTGTTAGCATTTAGCCTACGAAAATCTATTGTCAGCCTCCACTTCCCATTAGGATTTTGCACTGGCCACACCGGAGAATTGAAAGGAGAATGGGTATTAAGTATTACTCCTTGTTGTCGTAGCTCCTGTATCACTGGCTTGATACCCTCTTTGGCACCCAGGGGAAGGAGGTATTGTTTCACATTAGTTACTTTGCTGAATGGTAGGGAGGCTGCAGCTTGGAGCAGTCTGATGTTAAAATGTGGTGTGCCAAAAGACCACAGAAGACCCTCTGAGTCCTCCCACTGCCTCCTAGCAAGGGCATTCAGCCCTAATAAATTGGTTGGAATATCTCCAATCACCCCATGGATGGAGAGTTGGTTTTCCTCTCCAGGCAAAGGGAGCTTGACTAAGGCCCCATTCATAGATTCTGTTTAAGTGCCCAAGGCACTTAAAACACAATATCGGTTCTTTGTTGGAACAATTCCACACCTCTGGGCATCTTTCTTTGTCAGCGCAGAAATTTGTGCCCCAGTGTCAATCAGAAAAGTTACAGGTGCCCGTTTAGGACTTGTAATAGCTGTGATCGTTATATCTCCCGTTTTATTTTTAGTGAGCATTCTCAGGTATACCTATGCTCCGTTTCTTTGCCCACTGACAAGAAACAGAGGGTCTAGTTTCCCTGGTTTTGAGGAAGAATCTGTTCTAGCTCATTGGCCGGACTTTGAGGGAGAAGTGGCTTTGACTCACTGCCCAGATTCTGAGGGAGGAGGGGTGCACTGGGTTGAAGTGACGGATTCGGTAGAAGGGGCTTTTGGCAGTGCCAGTTAGACACTACCTTACTCAACTGATCAAGGGCTAAGCCATCCATCGCATTTCTGGGGACCCCCTTTTTGATACCTAATAAGCACCAATGCTGACGGTTAGGGATCTCTGGTTACATTCTTTGGTTTTTCACTATGAGGAGCCCTAATGTGCCTGACACCTTTTGTTTTTTCTGATTTTTCCTCTGGGATTTTTATCGGTCCATATTTCCTACTGTAATTAATCAGATCTTCTTCAACCTCACTCCATGTCCAAACTTTGCAATCACCGGCAGGTGAATTTGATTGTGAACCTGGCGGCTGAGAGGGGGTTGAATATGGAGTAAACCCAGGATCGGTAGATGCAGTTTGGTCGCTCGGGTTTCCAAGGAATCTGTCCAACCTCTCTACAGGACCTGCAGCAGCTATGGTTTTTTGAAGGACAGCTGCTGTAGATTGGAGTGATTCTGGAAGGCCTCGAATTAAAGGGGTCATCAGTTCAGGTTTCACAGGTAATTGCGTGGGGGATTCATATCCAGGAGTTAATTTCCTTTCATGGATCATTTGCAGACAGGCGGCTTTGTGGACGCTTTCTAGAAGTTGATCAGGGGTACCAACTGTAGCGAAAGGGTCTCCCCTTTCTAAAGGATTGAGTCCCCCGGCCCAGAAAGCTGCGCGCTGAGTCAGCGACCATGTGTTACGTTTGTCTCCTGTTGTTAAGAGAACTCCATGTCCCCAGTATCCACTGGCCTCCTGTTCAGTGAATTGAATTTGGTCTCCTCCGGTGAGAGACACTTGGAAGACATATTCCGTCTCAGCTTCGTGGGGAAGCCGCCCGTACTCCTTTTTTAACTTCGCCCACTCAGTAGCAGTGTATGGTATTTGTTTAGTGGTGATATGCGGTTCAAAATCTTCATCATTGATATAATTATATTCTGTTTTAATTAGAGGTCCCATAGGAGGGCAGCAGTTTTCCCCACAATTTTTCACTAGCACTAGTTCTTCCTGGGGGTATATTTGGTTAATGTGAGGAGTTTTCTTTTCCTCTTTCTCTTTTGGTGAGTCAGCATTCTTTGAATTCTTAAAATATTCCTCCCTCAAAGCAGCCCGCAGCAAATGATTTTCATTCCTTTCTTCATCTGATTGTTCCTGTAAAATTTCCACTAGGTTTTGAAGGGAATCTGTGATTGCTTTCTCTTCACTACATCGCTTAAAGCAGTGATCTATAGCTGCTGTAAGGCATGCTCCTGAAACAGATTTAGGAGCTGATTATGGTTTTATTTTGGCCAAATTTAAACTTTGTCTCATGTTGGAATGAACATCTTCTATCAGTCACACTCTCCAAATTAAACCAGTTATTTTGAGCCCATTCTTCCCCTCCCGGAGAGGGCCGGGCATTATGTTTTGCTAGCAGAGCATAAAATGCAGCTTTATGATTTGCACTAGGGTTTTCAGTCATTTTATAAAGGGATCAAAACCACTACAGGGAGGTAAAACCTAATTACACATTGCGACACAAACAGCTTCGCCGTGTCGCCCTTCGCTTCCCTGGGTGGGTGAAGAGACCAAAATCTGCCTGGGAGGTACTCCTTAAGTTACTTACGGTTGTCTCTTCGCTACACCAAGCAGTCCAAATTCACACACGCCCACCAAAACAGTTCCCCCTTTTACACTAAGAGATCTTTTGGTGAAAAATCTGAAGACAGAGCCCTCAGTTGAGTATGGGGTGCTTTTCACCTAGGCGTGTGCAGTTTGTGGGAAATTCGAGTCGTCCCCCTTGCTTTCTAGACACCGCTCACCCTTTGCGGGGTGTCGGGCTAGGTGCGGCTGGAGTGAAACGTCCTTCCCCTATTACAGACTACACACAACCTTGCAACCCCTTCTGTCTGTCAGAAATCCTGTCCGTGATGCCAGTTTAATGTCACGATCTGCTAATAGAAGTGAGGGTCGTGATGGTTTGTTTACAGATCTCCGAGTGCAAAAGGACACAAGGGATTTCAGTTTTAATCACCTTTTCACCTTTGTTAAGTACCCACAACATGGTAATGTGATAGAGGAGAGAAAGAGAGAGAGAGAGAGAAAGAAAAACAAAGTAAAAGAGTAGAGAGGAAGAAAGGGGGGGCAATGGCTACCAACAGATGAGACGAAGTCCTCGTGCTCTGCTGCCAATAGATTTGTCTTCTTTCCGTGGGGAGATCTCATCTCAGTTATTTCAGAAAGTCCCTTTATA
Organism: Coloeus monedula; assembly: GCF_965178545.1. Classification (NCBI taxonomy): domain Eukaryota; kingdom Metazoa; phylum Chordata; class Aves; order Passeriformes; family Corvidae; genus Coloeus; species Coloeus monedula. The sequence continues at coordinate 4,301 of NW_028120372.1, forward strand.
GCCCTTTTTCGAAACGAGGGGCAACTGGCCAAGACCGTATCTATGTTTCATAATAACATTGCAGAACTAAAAGCTAGCCCTAACTATCCCAGGTACATACCAAGCATGCCTTTCTCCTATGCTAACTATGATTTACCAAAATATGAATATCGATCTAATATCGATATCCAACTGAGATGGACAAAAACTCTTAACAGTTTAGAGTTAGAAAGTGTATGTTTTATTTTTGCGTGGGATAGCTCCCTAAGTCGCAGGCCCTGATACAAGCAAACATGATACCTTTTATTTCCACGTATTATGAATATCCAAAATACAAAATGCGTATTCATGGTGTTGACACCTCCCATTCTCCGCTTTGTATGGAAATGAGCTTACATGTCATTAAGCATGCGTAGCGTGTGATCTGAATGGAGTCGGTGGTCTTGAATTGGGTCAGTGGTCCTAAGGAAGATGAAGTAACTCATCTTCCTCACTCTGACCTTTATGCCTTTCTGAGTTTTAACAATTCTAATTACTTTAGTGACCTCGAAGTTTCTTCTTGCGTGACTTTTGGATGGGCTCCCACAAAGGGAGGAAATTGGTAATTGTCTTTATTCTAGACACCAACTTATCAATGTTTCTGCTCATTATTCTAAGCACAGCTAAACAAACATGCAAATGACAGATCATCAGTTCAGACTAAGGAAAATCCAAAACGTGGACAGCATCTCCCTTCTGCTGGAAGCCTTCAAGTTCACCACTGCAGTCTGCAGCCTACACAGATCATCTGAGGATTGTAAAAGTTCTCCAAGGAAGAACAAGAACAAGGCTAATGCATGCACACAAACGCTGATCAAAAGCACTTGATGCTCTTGGACAAAAAGATGTAACCTTCACTTTTGGAAAGACAAGGTGACTATGGCTGTCTCCACAGTACTCGTAGGAAAAAATCCCTGAAGTTTTGTAAAACCTCTTTTCAGGGCTTTGTTAACTTCATTTTTGTTAAGAATGGGGGAACGCAGAGAGACCTGTCACTTTTTTGCAAAATGCCATAGAAACTGCTACACTCACTTCAACAACAGTCCACGTAACCTTCTCTGCAAATACTGACCATATGCAGTTCTGGTTGATACAAACCCCCATTACCTAAGAAAAGGAACAACTCGGCAAGCAGTTTGCAAAGATGAACAACTTAGCACGATTGCGGCTGATGACATGCCCTGACTTTTTTTACCTTCAGCTGTGGGTGCCGTACCTTCCTACCCTCGCACATGCCACTCCAAGCTGCTTGCGTGGAGCTCTCGCACCACCTATGCCAGCAACTGTGCCCAGCCGCCACCCTTCTTCAGCACCATCGCACCTACCACAAGGTAGCTGAATCAGAGGGAAAAGGAGGTCGCCAATGGAGGGAAGTTGTTCCCCCTGACAGCTAAGCTCCGACTCCGGGGTCCCTTATGTCCTTCCCAGGATAGGCAGGAAAACGCCTCGGCGGAGCGCAGCGCTGGGCGGGAGCGGCCGGCAGAGCACCGAGCGCGCTCCCCACTCCCTCCCGCCCGCGCCGCTGCGGAGACCCCGGCTTCGCCGGAATCGGCCACGTGCTGCACGGAAGGCAGCGCGGCAAAGGCGGTCGCCCCTCGTTACCCTAGGAAGGCCGGCCTCGGATCCCCGCTCTCTCCGCCGGCACGGGCAGTGCCGGCAGACTGTCGCTGCGGCCGCCGCTGGCCGAAAGCCTCGCCGCGCACCGCCCGGCCGGCCCCGCCGCTCCGCGGGGTCACACGGCACCTGCCGTGGGCGGCAGCCGAGCGACAGCAAGCAGAAGCGCTCACCGCCGCGCCACTCGCCGCCCCGCCCGGGCGCTCCTCTCCTCGCGCTACCACCATGGCGCCGGCCCGCCCCGCCTTCCCCGTCGCCTGCGGCGCAACGCGGGTGCTCCGAGCCACGCAGCACGCGTGCGGCCGGGCCCTGCCGAGCCGCAGGCGGAGCCGGGGCACGGCCCGCGCGGGAGAGCTTCCGGCGAGGCTGGGCGGGCGGCGAGCGCGGCCGAGCGTGAACGCGCCAGGCGGGGTCGGCCGGCGGCGCGATGGGGAGCTAGATGGAGGCGGCAGCACCGCGCGGCATAAAAGAGCTGATCGTCCCGCAGCCGCCCGCTCCGCAGCCCCTCGGCTGCTGTCGAGAAGGGCCCCGGCCCTGGCCGCGCCGGTGGCGAGGTGGCTCCGCAGACCTCAGGCAGCCCTGGCGGGGCAGGGGAGCACTGTGAGCAGCCCCGGCGCCGCGCAGCCGTCTGTAACGCGCGGTGGGAGCCGCCGGCAACTATTTGACAGCTCCCGGGGGGCTGGGGAGGGGCACGGAGACCACGCAGCAGGTCGCTGCCGTTAGGGAAAATTAATCCACCATGCCTGAGGTTGATGTCCGAAAAGGAGACAGAGGAGTCCTGCAACATTCTTCGACTACAGGGAGAGTCCCTGGGGCTTTTCCCATGGGGTCTGTCAAACGGTTGCGGGATGCAGCCCCTTTTTTATGCCAAGTTCCCGGCCACAACGCCCTCTTCCTTTTCTCCACTGGCTGAGGTATTAGGGGGATACAGACTTCCGGAACTGCCTACTCTATGCCCTCCTCTAATATGCACCCCCCTTTTGGCATCGAAAAGAAAGAAAAAGAAACCATTCCTAATTCTATTAAGTCTTTGTTGCCTTGCTCTAGGTTCAGGAATTTAACACGGCCCTGATTAATCAACAGTCTCTGATGATTAGTAACAGTTCTAGAGAACTAATCGTTTCTTCTGTTACTTCACTCCCCATAAGTTCCTAGCCTTGTCTACAGGCCAATTCACACGGTCTGTTTGTAAAGACTCATCCATCTCATTCCTTTTAATCCCTCCTTTTTTTATTTGATCTGTATTTGTCTTTACAAACCTTAATTACCATTGATTTAATTTTTTCTTCTTGAGTCTTCTGGGCTTTTGCTATTATTTGCAGTGACATCCTCTTCTGTCCTTTTGTAGTCATTTCTGGATCAGGTAGGCATGGCTGCTACCTGCTGAAAGAGCTGCACCCAGCATGGTGTCACGTATGGTCAAAAGATTAGAGTTGCTATAGCATATAAGAGGAGAAATGGCATTCATTTAGTGTTGGGGTCTCCCCCCCTGCCATGGAGCCCTGGGCGATGGGCCCTGGGGGGGAGACACGGGCTTTCCCTGCCCCTGGTCAGCTTCATTCCCCCTTGGTTGGTTTGTATTCCCCGGTGTGGCCAAGGACCCTCGGGTCCCGTGACTGGGGGAGTTCCTGAGCAGAGCCCCGGCCATGTGGCTGGAGAAATAAAGACCTCTGAACCATCTACCACCAATCTGTCCATATCTACTTCTTTTCCACGGGATTCCTGGCTTGATATAGGCGTGTTACTGTAATCCTTGCTGTAACAATTTAGCCCATAGCTGGCCAGTTAGCCAGGAAAACATGTCCCATTACCATCCTTTCAACACTTGGACAGGTCCATGAGCTGAGGTTATTTCCTCTGTTATTTGTTTGACCATTTTCCACTGTCATCTGCTTGCAAACAGCAGCTTGAGTCATTTAATTTCCCACAAACTCCTCCTTCTTCTGCTAACAGATAATCTAATACCATCCAATGTTGAAATACCGCTTTCCTCATTGAAGTGGGTTGCTCAGCAAGACGGTCAAGAGCTGTGGCTGGCTGATTGGTAATTATTTCTGAGACAGCTTGTACCCTAATTATCTCATTCAAATGATAAATGGGTTCCCAGGCATGTGGGATTAATTCCTTAGGTTTCCAAGTGGCTGGTCCATCATGTTGCGTAACTTCTTCTGGTGGCCATTCATCTTTTCCCCGTTTTGGGGTGCTCCCTGCAGCCAAGGCTGCATCAGCTGACTGCTTTTCTCGAATTAAATCATCACAGATTTTGATTCCTAAGCGATTTCCCTGAATTTGTAGTAGCAAAAAGAACAATGGTCTAAGATATACACCATATCCCTGACCAGTTTGGAGGTAACCTGAGCTAAGCATGTTGGCCACAAATCCAATCATGTCCTTTCAAAGCCCGTGTTCCATTAGCAAAGGGGCCTTCCTACCCTTGGTCATCAATTGGTGGGTCAAAATACAGCAGGATTCCCGGGCCTAACGGTCCTCCAACAATAGCTGCCCCACCCTAAGGGTCACAGCATTTGCATTTCCAAGCTCCCACACAGGGCTCCCATCTACATTTACATCTGCAAGTTGCTTGCTTGGATTTGGAGCAGAACTCACTAAAAGGCTTTGAGTTCCAATCCGCTGTTGCCATTCCTACTGATAATCACAAACAACATGTCTTCTACTTGTGGGATTTTTGTGGGGACAGCTTAAAAATAGGTGGTCAAAAAATCCCCTTGTCCCTCCGCATTGCTTTACAGGCTTCCAAATGTTTTTGGTAAGTGTGGTAAGAACACCTTACGCAGCTACCATTAGTGAGCTGAACAGCTCTTTGATTGCAATTGTCTTGATATTTGGAACAATGGTAAGGAGGGCAATTGTGGGTCCAAACCCAATTGTTTAAAGCCAGAGGGAAAGTCAATTGACAAACGCCTTTTCCTACATAGACCCGCCCTGTCCTGTTTAGGCAATAAGTGCCTGTTGGAGAAGAATGAAGTGGCCATGTGTTGGGGAGGATGAAAGTTTGGTAAGAAAGTTTCACAGGTATGTAGGCTTGGCAGCAAGGTCTGAGAATGTAGAAGCTGGGGATGAGGTAGAAATGAAAGCAAGTTTTGATATAGAAGAAAAGATGTTTTGCTGAAACAGTGATCGCTGAGTAACTGAGAAGGCAAAGGTTGGAGATGAGTTGGAAGGAGATTTTTAGGAGCAGGACAAAGGTATGTGATTACAAACAAAGACATGTTTTTCACCAAGTAAGTAAGTCTCAAGAAGAGCATAAGTGAATAGAAAAGGTGTCTTTCCCAAAAAGAAAGATATGGCAGGCAAACAAGAAATGTTGATGTAGCAAGAAGAAGAAAGGTCTAAGAATTTTCCACTGGAAGCTTAAATTGTAACTTACTCTTGTGATTGGATAATAATGACTATAATATGGTGATGGTAGTAGCTATGATAGGCTATAGGCCAATGTCAAGGTATTGTGTATGGTGCTTATTGGTTGTTACGTGCTAAGATACTCTGCAAAGAAAAGTATAGAATGCTCTGTAACTTGAACAGCAAGCGGCTTCAGGTATGCCTACAGCTGGAGCTGGCAGCTGTAGGGCTGGCTCTGGATAGCCACTCCCTGAAATGCTGGAACTTCGCCTATGCAATAAACAGCTTTCAAGAGAGCCACCTGAAGTGCAGACATCCTTCGTGAAACCTTCTCCTATAGCCATGGACTTCCTTCTTTGGCCCCAAAATCCTGTCCTAGTATGGACCTCATGTCAGGTGTTGAGCCACCACTTAGGTTCAGCTGGGCTAGCCAACCATAGGCACTCTTCAGATCCTCCTGGCCCTCCACAGAGCCAGCAATTGCTAAGGTGAAAAACTTTTGCTACTTCTTCTGCTAAGGCTGCAAATTGATTCTCCCACTCCTGGCCTAAACTTAGCTGACCATATAAAAGTAGAGTTATTAAGGAAAATGTTTTAATAGTGTGATCTAATTAGCTAGTCTAATTTTCCCGTTGTCTTCTGCACCACCTGTGGCAATTGAAGACACAGAAACTACTTAACGTGAAACAATGGCTGCAAGTATTAGCGCCCCAGTGAGTGGAGATTCTAGAGGAGGGATACCCATAGAGACTATTTCAGCAGGTGGTCTGTGGGTAGGCACACAGGGCTTCCTCTGATGTCGAAGCACTGGCTACTGCTCCGGCCCACTCCTGCAGAGTGTCAGTCACAGCCTCCCGGCCTTCTCCTCCAGCTGAGATGTGCAAATCTCTGAGGCTTCAGAGACCTTGACCCGAGAGTGACGGGTCCACCTGTGTCCAGCTGTCTTCATGGCTGTTTCTGTCGTCAGTGACACTTGGAATGGGCCACGCCATTTCAGAACCACTGGCGCTTCTTTCTACTCCTTAACTAGGACTCAATCTCCTGGTTGGATGTTACAAGCAGCAGAGTCCAAAGGTGGGGCTTGTGCCAGCTGAGCTTCCTGTTGAAGGGGTTTCACAAGAAGCAGTATCCTGGCCACAGATGGTTTTAAATATACATCACTTACCTCTACTCCCCCACTAGGTTGAGACTTAGCCGGGTAATTCATAACAACGACGGAAAGGGGGAGAACGGAATCTCTCTTCTGGCTCGGGCTCTCATTCTCGCCAAAGCCAATGTCCAAAGCCCTAGCCATGGCATCTTGGTTTCTATTACCAGCTTCAAAAGGTGTTTATTTCTCTATTCATTGTTTTCTACCCGAGCCGAGCTCTGGGGGTGCCAGGGCCTATGGAGGTTCCATTGTGTTCCTAAAGAAGCCAAAACCCCTTGAAGGATCTTTCCTGTCAAATGAGTTCCCCTGTCTGAGTCTATTGCTTCTACAATGCTGTATCTTGGAATGATTTGTTCCAAAAATGCCTTAATACCTGATCCTGTCGTTGCTGAAGCAGTTGGAAATGCTTCTGGCCACCTTGCTAGCTGACAATACCATTACCAGAAGAGATGAAGCCTTCCCACTTGGGGCATCTCAGGAAAATCCACCTGGCATCTTTGGAAGGGACCTGCAGCCCAAGGCCTCCCTCCCCTGGCAAGTTACTTTGTAACTTGGCTGTTTGCTTTAGCACAGATCAAGCAACCTTCAACAGCTCGTTCTGCCAGTCTAAAAAGACCCCCAGCAACATCCAGCATGAGGAAGGCTTCTGCCAATCCTCAGGAGGTGCAAGGACTCTCTTCACGGAGTTCTTTTAAGATTGGTAGGGCCAAAGCTTCTGGTATCTCTTGTTTGCCATCCCTTGTAAACCAATTATTGCCTTTTTTCTCTGCCACACGGCTTTTAACTGTATCTCAAACTCCTCTGGGAGAAAAGACAGCTTCCCGGCCAGTGATGGAGTCACTGGGAGCAAAGGGGGCATCTTGGAGAGTTCTGGCAGAAGTGTTGCTTTCTGACTTTCTTCATCCACCAAAAAGGAGACAGAGGAGGCCTGTAACATTCTTCAACTACAGGGAGAGGCCATGGGGCTTTTGCCATGGAGTCTCTCAACTGATTGCGGGACGCAGCCCCCTTTTGATGCGAAGTTCCTGGCAACAGCACCCTCGGAGGTACTCGGGAATTACAGACTTCCGGAACTGCCTACTCTAGGCTCCCCTCTAATATGCACCCCCCTCTTGGTATGGAAAAGGAAGAAAACGAAACTATTCCTAATGCTATGAAGTCTTTGCTGCCTTGCTCTAGGTTCAGGAATTTAACACGGCCTTGGCTGAGCAACAGTCTCTGTCGATTAGTAACAGTTTCTAGAACTAAGACTTTCTTCTGTTACTCCCCTACCAGTAAATTCCTAGCCTTGTCTAAGGACAGATTCACACGGTCTCTTTGTAAAGACACATCTATGTTACTTCTTTCACTCCCACACCTTCTTGGCAGTAGGACGGCTCCCCCCGGCACAGCACCTGGCACAAAACCCCCCTATGCACATACACACACACCTGCACTTACCCTGCACTCCGCTGCACACACACCCCCACCTCCCGCACACTAACACCCCCCTCCACCTCCCCGCCATGCTACTTGCAGTTGCCCCGCCCCTGCCATCCCGGCCGGCTGGCAGCACTCACTCCTCACATGCTTCCCCATGCCTTGCATTTCCTTGCTGCCCTCTCTGTAGCCTTCCCTCAACCTGCCTTTTCTCCCCTGCCTTGCATTGACTTGCTCACCCATCCCCCACCTGACTTCCTTTCACATTCGTCTAGCTCTGGCCTCACCTTTCCTTTTCCTTCTAGGACCCTCATTGCCTTGCCTCGCCTCGCCAAGCAAGGCCACACAGAGCACTTGGTCCTGGCCGCTTTTGTGTACCAGCAGTCCTCGAATGTACTTCTCACCTGCCTTGCCTATCCTTGCCTTGCCTTGGCAACACAACAGTTTCCTTGCCTTGCCCTGCTAGCTCTCTGGAGCCTTGCATTCCTTTGCACGTCCATGCCCCGCCCTTGACCTGCCTACTGCTTTCCTCCAGGGCCTTGGATTGCCGAGCCCTTCTTGTTTCTGCCTGGCCTACCCATCAGTGGACTTCCCTTCCTACGGCCAGCCTTGCCTCTAACGTCTGGGCCTTCTCTTGCCTACCACTCCATTTGCTTTGCCCTCACTGCTCTGGCCTTGCTTACCTCTCCCTTGACTTGCCCACAATTGCCTGCACTTGCTTTGCAGCGCCTTGCCTGCATGGAAGGCGAGGGCAAGAGTGGTAGGCAGGGCAAAGCAAAGCCAGCAAGTTGTAGGTAGTGCAAGGCAAGGCAGCAGAGGCAAAGGAAGCAGAGCAAGGGTAGCTTAAGAAGAACTAGACAAGGTACTGAAGGCAAGGCAAGGCCAAGAGACTCGGAGTGCCTTTCCTTGCCAAGGCAAGGACATAGTGCCAGTGTTGCTGGAGCAGATGTTAAGGTAGCATGGGGAGGAATAGTCCAGCAAGACATTTCTCTTCTGGCCCCTGGGCGTGTAGGGGCAATTGTTGGATCTATTCTATACTGGAGGTGGATCAGTGGATGGATGTGTTGTATTTTGGAGGAGGGGATGCCGTTTCTTTGGAGATGGGCTTGTAGTTGCTCTCTTTGGCAAGGAAAGCAGGTTTGGATGTGTACATCAGGTGCTCTTAGGGATTTTAAAGGCTTTTCCCAAGAGGCAGAGCTCTCTCTGGCTTAGAGCTGTTGAGCTGTCCGTGGGAATGCAAAGGCCAAGCTTGTGAGCCTTTTGTCCTGGTGCCTTTAGTGTGTGAGCAGTCCGTGGTGCCGTTGTCTTTGGATGCTGACTCTGGGAGAGGGAAGGCTTAGGATGGTACCTAGAGCTGAGAAGGAAAGTGCTGAGAACAGCGTGTGTGCTGCTAGTTTGAGGGGTGCAGTTGAAGTTGCAGGCAGCAAGATCTTCCTCAGCCCGCACTGTTTTGAGCTCTGTTTTTGCCAGATGGTTTCAAGTTGGTGGGCAGAATCTGCGAGAGGGCAAAGATTGGTTTGGGCCAAAGAGGTTTGTCTGCCTCTTGGAGTGCGGTAGAAAGAAGAGTCCGCTCTTGGAAGGGGAAGATGAGGGAAATCTTTTTGTCCTGAGGTGCTGTTGATTTGACTGCAGGGACGTTTGCAACTTGCCTCTGCCCTTGGGGTGCTTTCGAGCAGCGCCAGGCGCTTGGCCTTCTTTTGCAAGTCGTCAGCGCCATCGTGTGCTTGTTTCGAGGAGCGCTGACAGTGCCGGGGAAAAAGCCAAGCGCTTCGCTGGCGCCGCCCCAAGTCGTGTGCGAGCAGTTGCTGGAAGAGCTCCGCTGTGCATCCTGCCTCTTGGAGACACAAAAGAATGTGATCCTGCGCGTAGCGGGGAAGCAAGAGGAATCTTTTCTGTGTTGGCTGTGCAGTTACTAAGCGGCAAAAGTCAAGGCAGCTCCAGCACGGCCTCTTTCTTTCAGAACCTTTTCTGTGCCATCATGAACATGCTCAACATGCAACTCGCACCCACTGAACTGCATCAAAGGTCCTGGAGAGACGCACTTTCCTTCAAGCTCTAGCTACCATCCTACCCTCCACCTCTCGCCGATCCCAAAGCCCTTCCGAACATGCAGCAGCTGCACGCAGAGAACAAGTGCTAGAAGAAGGCGTTGGCCTTCAGAGTCCCTCTAAAGTCTGTAAACTAGGCGAAACATTGCAGTGACCAGCACTTTCCTTCGCAACTATCTACAGAGCGTCATCACATTCTCTCAGAGTGGCTAAGTCCACCCTTGCAGCACAGCAGCGTTTCCAGCCACAGTTGGGACTGAGAGATGGGCCAGGTGAGAAAGCATTTGTTGACTATCCCTCGTCTCTGGAAGACTTGATACTCGCAGCGCAATCACGTGCACACACCTTCAGTGTGGCCAAGTTCAAGCAGCTAGAGCTCACAGAGACGGGAGAGGCAGGAGAGAAGCCGTTCCAAAAGTACCGTGTACTTAGGGCAGCATTCAAACTGTGCACAGCACTCTACAGCACTGTAGACCGTGGCTTCTCTGACAAGACGTGCCATCCCATTGTTGGCTCTCGCAGCTCGCTTGCTAGCTGCTCTCCTGAAGAAAAGAACTAGGAGGAAAAGCCAATGCTGGGCTGCACCTTCCCCTTGCCTCACGTAAAGCCACTTCAACTCCCCGCTGCACTCTCTACTTCCCCTCTCCTTGGCATCGACCGCTGTGTTTTCTGCATCTCGGAGCCCAAAGGTAAGCGCCAAGTGTTCCCAGGGATGCTTGGGAGAAGTAGTAGCACAAGTAGCTGCCGTTGAACTTCCTCCTTCTCAATGCTAACGTGAAGTCGGCAGGCAGGCGAGCGCCAGCCACGCTCCTTTCTCAGTTTGGACGCTGCGGACACGAGCCCGGTGCTCGGCGCCTTCGTTCGGCCTCTTTAGTAGCCATGTCGCGCTTTCATTCTGCCGGAGTCGAAGCGTCGTCTACTTGTGGCACAAAGAGCACGGTGCCGGCAGCCAAATGCTCCAGCCGACTGCTTCTGCCGACACACGCCTGGGCTATGCACTTTGCCTCTCAGCGACATACAGCAGCACATTCGCTCTAAATGTAAAGATTCTCGGCTACGTCTGGCACAGAGAACAGTTTTAGTTCAACGGGCTTACCCAGAGCATGCCCCCGGACGCGTGGAAACCTGTATTTGCACCACATTGCAGTGGCAGTCCTCTTTCCTTTACAGGCTGCACAGCGCCGGCAGATGGCCCGTGCGCTCTGCACCTGCCTTCTCACTTCCAAGTAGCACCGCGCACATTAGAGCCTTGCAGGGACAGAAGACGCGGCTAGGCGTCTCGCCCAGAAGAACGTGGCAGGGCGAAAAGGTGTTCTTCTTTTGTCTTCCTCGTCGCCCAGAGTGTGCTGCTGTGTTGAAAGTCTTGGCCAGCGAAAAGCTACACCAGCAAGTGTTTCTCTCCTGATGCATTGCGCTGAGCGAGAGCTGAGGAAAATGCTTGCACAGCACACTGTGGATGCGTGCAGTACACACACTGAAGAGCGGCACGGCTAAAAGTCATCGCTGGGCTTCAGTTCTGTCCAGAGCACAGAAGGCGAAGAACGAAGCAGCTGGGCACCGGCTGCATGTACATAGTGGAGCGAATTTCACATGTCCAGCCAAGAGCTGCTTCACAAGCAGATTCAGCTGAGAATGCTCTGGCTGCTTCACAAAGGAAGGTGCTGTGTTGCACTCCTGGACACTACCTGGTCAGAAGCAGGTTCTTACACCTTCAATGCTGCAGAGTCCATGCAGCTGGAGCACCCCCAGAAGGACGCGTCCAGCTAGAAGGCGTTCTTCAAGTACCCCCCTCTTCCAAGTAGCCTTGAAACTGAGCACAACACACTGCGGCTCGGCAGCTTCCTTCTCAGATAGACGTGCCGTCACATTATGCACTCTCGCAGCTCCGTTGCCCACTTGCAGCAGCTGCTCCCAAAGAAAAAGGCTCCAGAAAGAAAAGCCACTGCTGGCTGGGCTGCCCTTTCCCCTTGCCTCACGTGAAGCACCTGAAACTGTCCGCTGCACTCTCTATTTCCATTCTCCGTCGCATCTACCACTGTAATGTCTGCATCTCGAAGCATAAACCCCGGCACAGTTCTCTCCTGGGCAAAGCTGGAAGAGAAATAGGTAGCCGCACAAGTAGCTGCAAGTTTCCGACTGCTAATTTGAATCCGAAAACAAGCGAGTGGCAGGCACGCTTCCTCTTGCAGCCTGTGCGATGCACACAGCGGCTCCGTGCTCTGCCTTCGTTCTTACGCTCGTCGTAGCAGGTCGCGCTTTCGTTTTGCTGGAGACGACCCGTCGTCTACTTCTCGCGCAGAGAGCGCGGTGCCGGCAGCCAAATGCTGCAGGCTGCTGCTTCTGCCCAAACACGCCTGGGCTATGCAATTTCTCTCGAGCGCTAGGTAGCACAATATTCTGTCTGCGTTGTGGTCTTTATCTTAAGGGAAAGATTCTCGGCTCCGGCTCGCCCAGAGAACTGTTCCGGGACAATACATGTGTTTTATTACCCCTTCTCGCAAGAAGACTGTGGTGCTGCGTTGGAACTGTTGGCCAGTGCAAGGCTAATCCATCATGTGCTTCCCTCCTGATGCATTTTGCTGAGCGAGAGCTGAGGAAAATCCGTGCCCTGCGCACTGTGGATGCGTGCAGTATACACGCAGAAGAGCGGCAAAGCTCCTAGTCATCGCACACACCAGCCCAGTGGCCTGGGGCTGCGTTCTTCTCCCTTACCGGCGCTGGACAGAACTGAAGCATTCAGCTTTGGCTCTCTTCAGTGTGTGTACTGCACGCATCCACAGTGCGCAGTGCACGGATTTTCCTCAGCGCTACGTGCAAGTACAGCCTTTCTGCTTCGCAGAGCCCAACTGGCCGCACAAGCTCTCGCTCAGAGAAATGTGTCAGGAGAGAAGCACTTGCTGCATTAGCCTTCCGCTGGCCAACAGTTGCAACGCAGCACATAGTCTTACTGCGAGAAGGGGTAAATAAAACGCACGCTTTCAGCACAGCAGCACAATCTGGGCGACGAGGAGGACAAAAGAAGACCATCTTTTCGTCTTTGCACGATTTTCTCTGCCACACATCTATCCACGTCTTTGCTCCCTGCAAGGCTCGAATGTGCGCGGTGCTACTTGGAAGTGAGAAGGCAGGTGCAGAGAAGCACTGCCATCTGCCGGCGCTGTGCAGGCTGTAAAGGAAAGAAAGACTACCCCTGGAATGTGGTGCAAATACAAGTTGCCACGGGTCGGGGTAAGCGCCGGGTAAGCCCGTTGAACTAGAGCTGTTCTCGGTGCCAGACGTAGCTGAGACTCTTTCCCTTTACATTCAGGCTACAAAGCAAAGAGAATGTGGTGCTACCAAGGGCAGCGAAGGAAAGTGCACAGCCCAGGTGTGTTTCGGAAGAGACAGCAACCTGGAGCGTTTCTCTGGAGGGTTTCTCTGCCGGCGTGCCCTCTGTGCGACAAGATGACGACGGTTCGACTCCGGCAGAATGAAAAGAACGAAATGGTACGAAGAGCATAAGAATGAAGGCAGAAGCACCTAGCTGGTGTGTGCATAGCACAGGCTGCAAGAGGAAGCGTGGCTGCCACTCGCTTGTTTTCGGATTCACGTTAGCAGCTCGAAACTTAAAGTTCAACTTGCAGCTACTTGTGCTGCTACCTATTTCTCTTCCAGCTTTCCCAAGAAAGAATTGTGCCGGGGTTTATTCTTCGAGATGCAGACATTACAGTGGTAGATGCGACAGAGAATGGAAATAGAGAGTGCAGCGGACAGTTTCTGGTGCTTGACGTGAGGCAAGGGGAAAGGGCAGTCCAGCAGTGGCTTTTACTTCTGGAGAATTTTTCTTTGGCAGCAGCTGCTGCAAGTGGGCAACGGAGCTGCAAGAGTGAATAGTGTGAGAGAAGAAAGCTGCCGAGGCGCAGTGTGTTGTGCTCAGTTTCAAGGCTACTTGGAAGAGGGGGGTACTTGAAGAACGCCTTCTAGCTGGACGCGTCCTTCTGGGGGTGCCCCAGCTGCATGGACTCTGCAGCATTGAAGGTGTAGCAACCTGCTTCTGACCAGGTAGTGTCCAGGAGTGCAACACAGCACCTTCCTTTGTGAAGCAGCCAGAGCATTCTCAGCTGAATCTGCTTGTGAAGCAGCTCTTGGCTGGACATGTGAAATTCGCTCCACTGAGTACATGCAGCCGGTGCTCAGCTGCTTCGTTCTTCGCCTTCTGTGCTCTGGACAGAACTGAAGCCCAGCGATGCCTTTGAGTTTTGCCGCTCTTCAGCGCGAACACTGCACGCGGCCACAGTGTGCTGTGCACGGATTTTCCTCAGCTCGACGTACAGTCATTTTCTTGCTGTTTCACAGGGTCCACACTGTCCGCGTAGCTCTCGCTCAGCGAAATGCGTCAGGAGAGAAACACTTGCTGGAGTAGCTTTTCGCTGGCCAAGACTTTCAACACAGCAGCACAATTCGGGCAAGAAGAAAGAGAAAGGAAGAATATCTTTTCGCCCTGCCACGTTCTTCTGGGCGAGACGCCTATCCGCGTCTCCTCTCCCTGCAAGGCTCTAATGTGCGCGGTGCTACTTGGAAGTGAGAAGGCAGGTGCAGAGAGCACCGCGATCTGACGGCGCTGTGCAGCCTGTAAAGGAAAGAGGACTGCGACTGGAATGTGGTGCAAATACAAGTTGCCACGCGTCGGTGCAAGCTCCGGCTAAGCCGGTTAAAATAAAGCTGTTCCCTGTGCCAGACGTAGCCGAGAAGCTTTCCGTAAAGATGCTGGCTACAAAGCAAAGAGAATGTGGGGCTACTTCAGCGCTAGAGAGAAATTGCATAGCCAAGGTGTGTTTCGGCAGAAGCAGCAGCCTGCAGCATTTGGCTGCCGGCACCGAGCTCTCTGCGCGAGAAGTAGACGACGGGTCGTCTCCAGCAAAACGAAAGCGCGACCTGCTACGAAGGGCGTAAGAATGAAGGCAGAGCACGGAGCTGCTGTGTGCATCGCACAGGCTGCAAGAGGAAGCGTGGCTGCCGCTCGCTTGTTTTCGGATTCACGTTAGCAGCTCGAAACTTAAAGTTCAACTTGCAGCTACTTGTGCTGCTACCTATTTCTCTTCCAGCTTTCCCAAGAAAGAATTGTGCCGGGGTTTATGCTTCGAGATGCAGACATTACAGTGGTAGATGCGACGAAGAAAGGAAATAGAGAGTGCAGCGGACAGTTTCAGGTGCTTCACGTGAGGCAAGGGGAAAGGGCAGTCCAGCAGTGGCTTTTCCTTCTGAAGCCTTTTTCTTTGGCAGCAGCTGCTGCAAGCGGGCAACGGAGCTGTGAGAGTGAATAGAGAGACGGCACGTCTATCTGAGAAGGAAGCTGCCGAGCCGCAGTGTGTTGTGCTCGGTTTCAAGGCTACTTGGAAGAGGGGGGTACTTGAAGAACGCCTTCTAGCTGGACGCGTCCTTCTGCCTGTGCTCCAGCTGCATGGACTCTGCAGCATTGAAGGTGTAAGAACCTGCTTCTGACCAGGTAGTGTCCAGGAGTGCAACACAGCACCTTCCTTTGTGAAGCAGCCAGAGCATTCTCAGCTGAATCTGCTTGTGAAGCAGCACTTGGCTGGACATGTGAAATTCGCTCCACTATGTACATGCAGCCGGTGCCCAGCTGCTTCGTTCTTCGCCTTCTGTGCTCTGGACAGAACTGAAGCCCAGCGATGACTTTTAGCCGTGCCGCTCTTCAGCGTGTGTACTGCACGCATCCACAGTGTGCTGTGCAAGCATTTTCCTCAGCTCTCGCTCAGCGCAATGCATCAGGAGAGAAACACTTGCTGGTGTAGCTTTTCGCTGGCCAAGACTTTCAACACAGCAGCACACTCTGGGCGACGAGGAAGACAAAAGAAGAACACCTTTTCGCCCTGCCACGTTCTTCTGGGCGAGACGCCTAGCCGCGTCTTCTCTCCCTGCAAGGCTCTAATGTGCGCGGTGCTACTTGGAAGTGAGAAGGCAGGTGCAGAGCGCACGGGCCATCTGCCGGCGCTGTGCAGCCTGTAAAGGAAAGAGGACTGCGACTGGAATGTGGTGCAAATACAAGTTCCACGCGTCCGGGGGCATGCTCTGGGTAAGCCCGTTGAACTAAAGCTGTTCTCTGTGCCAGACGTAGCCGAGAATCTTTCCCTTTACATTTAGAGCGAATGTGCTGCTGTATGTCGCTGAGAGGGAAAGTGCATAGCCCAGGCGTGTGTCGGCAGAAGCAGTCGGCTGGAGCATTTGGCTGCCGGCACCGTGCTCTTTGTGCCACAAGTAGACGACGCTTCGACTCCGGCAGAATGAAAGCGCGACATGGCTACTAAAGAGGCCGAACGAAGGCGCCGAGCACCGGGCTCGTGTCCGCAGCGTCCAAACTGAGAAAGGAGCGTGGCTGGCGCTCGCCTGCCTGCCGACTTCACGTTAGCATTGAGAAGGAGGAAGTTCAACGGCAGCTACTTGTGCTACTACTTCTCCCTCTTCCAAGCATCCCTGGGAACACTGGCGCTTACCTTTGGGCTCCGAGATGCAGAAAACACAGCGGTCGATGCCAAGGAGAGGGGAAGTAGAGAGTGCAGCGGGGAGTTGAAGTGGCTTTACGTGAGGCAAGGGGAAGGTGCAGCCCAGCATTGGCTTTTCCTCCTAGTTCTTTTCTTCAGGAGAGCAGCTAGCAAGCGAGCTGCGAGAGCCAACAATGGGATGGCACGTCTTGTCAGAGAAGCCACGGTCTACAGTGCTGTAGAGTGCTGTGCACAGTTTGAATGCTGCCCTAAGTACACGGTACTTTTGGAACGGCTTCTCTCCTGACTCTCCCGTCTCTGTGAGCTCTAGCTGCTTGAACTTGGCCACACTGAAGGTGTGTGCACGTGATTGCGCTGCGAGTATCAAGTCTTCCAGAGACGAGGGATAGTCAACAAATGCTTTCTCACCTGGCCCATCTCTCAGTCCCAACTGTGGCCGGAAACGCTGCTGTGCTGCAAGGGTGGACTTAGCCACTCTGAGAGAATGTGATGACGCTCTGTAGATAGTTGCGAAGGAAAGTGCTGGTCACTGCAATGTTTCGCCTAGTTTACAGACTTTAGAGGGACTCTGAAGGCCAACGCCTTCTTCTAGCACTTGTTCTCTGCGTGCAGCTGCTGCATGTTCGGAAGGGCTTTGGGATCGGCGAGAGGTGGAGGGTAGGATGGTAGCTAGAGCTTGAAGGAAAGTGCGTCTCTCCAGGACCTTTGATGCAGTTCAGTGGGTGCGAGTTGCATGTTGAGCATGTTCATGATGGCACAGAAAAGGTTCTGAAAGAAAGAGGCCGTGCTGCAGCTGCCTTGACTTTTGCTGCTTGGTAACTGCACAGCCAACAATGAAAAGATTCCTCTTGCTTCCCCGCTACGCGCAGGATCACATTCTTTTGTGTCTCCAAGAGGCAGGATGCACAGCGGAGCTCTTCCAGCAACTGCTCGCACACGACTTGGGGCGGCGCCAGCGAAGCGCTTGGCTTTTTCCCCGGCACTGTCAGCGCTCCTCGAAACAAGCACACGATGGCGCTGACGACTTGCAAAAGAAGGCCAAGCGCCTGGCGCTGCTCGAAAGCACCCCAAGGGCAGAGGCAAGTTGCAAACGTCCCTGCACTCAAATCAACAGCACCTCAGGACAAAAAGATTTCCCTCATCTTCCCCTTCCAAGAGCGGACTCTTCTTTCTACCGCACTCCAAGAGGCAGACAAACCTCTTTGGCCCAAACCAATCTTTGCCCTCTCGCAGATTCTGCCCACCAACTTGAAACCATCTGGCAAAAACAGAGCTCAAAACAGTGCGGGCTGAGGAAGATCTTGCTGCCTGCAACTTCAACTGCACCCCTCAAACTAGCAGCACACACGCTGTTCTCAGCACTTTCTATTCCTCCCCGTGCTACCTTAACATCTGCTCCAGCAACACTGGCACTATGTCCTTGCCTTGGCAAGGAAAGGCACTCCGAGTCTCTTGGCCTTGCCTTGCCTTCAGTACCTTGTCTAGTTCTTCTTAAGCTACCCTTGCTCTGCTTCCTTTGCCTCTGCTGCCTTGCCTTGCACTACCTACAACTTGCTGGCTTTGCTTTGCCCTGCCTACCACTCTTGCCCTCGCCTTCCATGCAGGCAAGGCGCTGCAAAGCAAGTGCAGGCAATTGTGGGCAAGTCAAGGGAGAGGTAAGCAAGGCCAGAGCAGTGAGGGCAAAGCAAATGGAGTGGTAGGCAAGAGAAGGCCCAGACGTTAGAGGCAAGGCTGGCCGTAGGAAGGGAAGTCCACTGATGGGTAGGCCAGGCAGAAACAAGAAGGGCTCGGCAATCCAAGGCCCTGGAGGAAAGCAGTAGGCAGGTCAAGGGCGGGGCATGGACGTGCAAAGGAATGCAAGGCTCCAGAGAGCTAGCAGGGCAAGGCAAGGAAACTGTTGTGTTGCCAAGGCAAGGCAAGGATAGGCAAGGCAGGTGAGAAGTACATTTGAGGACTGCTGGTACACAAAAGCGGCCAGGACCAAGTGCTCTGTGTGGCCTTGCTTGGCGAGGCGAGGCAAGGCAATGAGGGTCCTAGAAGGAAAAGGAAAGGTGAGGCCAGAGCTAGACGAATGTGAAAGGAAGTCAGGTGGGGGATGGGTGAGCAAGTCAATGCAAGGCAGGGGAGAAAAGGCAGGTTGAGGGAAGGCTACAGAGAGGGCAGCAAGGAAATGCAAGGCATGGGGAAGCATGTGAGGAGTGAGTGCTGCCAGCCGGCCGGGATGGCAGGGGCGGGGCAACTGCAAGTAGCATGGCGGGGAGGTGGAGGGGGGTGTTAGTGTGCGGGAGGTGTGTGTGTGTGCAGCGGAGTGCAGGGTAAGTGCAGGTGTGTGTGTATGTGCATAGGGGGGTTTTGTGCCAGGTGCTGTGCCGGGGGGAGCCGTCCTACTGCCAAGAAGGTGTGGGAGTGAAAGAAGTAACATAGATGTGTCTTTACAAAGAGACCGTGTGAATCCGTCCATAGACAAGGCTAGGAATTTACTGGTAGGGGCGTAACAGAAGAAAGTCTTAGTTCTAGAAACTGTTACTAATCGACAGAGACTGTTGCTCAGCCAAGGCCGTGTTAAATTCCTGAACCTAGAGCAAGGCAGCAAAGACTTCATAGCATTAGGAATAGTTTCGTTTTCTTCCTTTTCCATACCAAGAGGGGGGTGCATATTAGAGGGGAGCCTAGAGTAGGCAGTTCCGGAAGTCTGTAATTCCCGAGTACCTCCGAGGGTGCTGTTGCCAGGAACTTCGCATCAAAAGGGGGCTGCGTCCCGCAATCAGTTGAGAGACTCCATGGCAAAAGCCCCATGGCCTCTCCCTGTAGTTGAAGAATGTTACAGGCCTCCTCTGTCTCCTTTTTGGTGGATGAAGAAAGTCAGAAAGCAACACTTCTGCCAGAACTCTCCAAGATGCCCCCTTTGCTCCCAGTGACTCCATCACTGGCCGGGAAGCTGTCTTTTCTCCCAGAGGAGTTTGAGATACAGTTAAAAGCCGTGTGGCAGAGAAAAAAGGCAATAATTGGTTTACAAGGGATGGCAAACAAGAGATACCAGAAGCTTTGGCCCTACCAATCTTAAAAGAACTCCGTGAAGAGAGTCCTTGCACCTCCTGAGGATTGGCAGAAGCCTTCCTCATGCTGGATGGTGCTGGGGGTCTTTTTAGACTGGCAAAACGAGCTGTTGAAGGTTGCTTGATCTGTGCTAAAGCAAACAGCCAAGTTACAAAGGAACTTGCCAGGGGAGGGAGGCCTTGGGCTGCAGGTCCCTTCCAAAGATGCCAGGTGGATTTTCCTGAGATGCCCCAAGTGGGAAGGCTTCATCTCTTCTGGTAATGGTATGTCAGCTAGCAAGGTGGCCAGAAGCATTTCCAACTGCTTCAGCAACGACAGGATCAGGTATTAAGGCATTTTTGGAACAAATCTTTCCAAGATACAGCATTGTAGAAGCAATAGACTCAGACAGGGGAACTCATTTGACAGGAAAGATCCTTCAAGGGGTTTTGGCTTCTTTAGGAACACAATGGAACCTCCATAGGCCCTGGCACCCCCAGAGCTCGGCTCGGGTAGAAAACAATGAATAGAGAAATAAACACCTTTTGAAGCTGGTAATAGAAACCAAGATGCCATGGCTAGGGCTTTGGACATTGGCTTTGGCGAGAATGAGAGCCCGAGCCAGAAGAGAGATTCCGTTCTCCCCCTTTCCGTCGTTGTTATGAATTACCCGGCTAAGTCTCAGCCTAGTGGGGGAGTAGAGGTAAGTGATGTATATTTAAAACCATCTGTGGCCAGGATACTGCTTCTTGTGAAACCCCTTCAACAGGAAGCTCAGCTGGCACAAGCCCCACCTTTGGACTTTGCTGCTTGTAACATCCAACCAGGAGATTGAGTCCTAGTTAAGGAGTAGAAAGAAGCGCCAGTGGTTCTGAAATGGCGTGGCCCATTCCAAGTGTGATGACAGAAACAGCCATGAAGACAGCTGGACACAGGTGGACCCGTCACTCTCGGGTCAAGGTCTCTGAAGCCTCAGAGATTTGCACATCTCAGCTGGAGGAGAAGGCTGGGAGGCTGTGACTGACACTCTGCAGGAGTGGGCCGGAGCAGTAGCCAGTGCTTCGACATCAGAGGAAGCCCTGCATGCCTACCCACAGACCACCTGCTGAAATAGTCTCTATGGGTATCCCTCCTCTAGAATCTCCACTCACTGGGGCGCTAATACTTGCAGCCATTGTTTCACGTTAAGTAGTTTCTGTGTCTTCAATTGCCACAGGTGGTGCAGAAGACAACGGGAAAATTAGACTAGCTAATTAGATCACACTATTAAAACATTTTCCTTAATAACTCTACTTTTATATGGTCAGCTAAGTTTAGGCCAGGAGTGGGAGAATCAATTTGCAGCCTTAGCAGAAGAAGTAGCAAAAGTTTTTCACCTTAGCAATTGCTGGCTCTGTGGAGGGCCAGGAGGATCTGAAGAGTGGCCATGGTTGGCTAGCCCAGCTGAACCTAAATGGTGGGTCAATGTGAGGGCCACAATGGGATGGGATTTGGGGCCAAAGAAGGAAGTCCATGGCCACTTCATTCTTCTCCAACAGGCACTTATTGCCTAAACAGGACAGGGCGGGTCTATGTAGGAAAAGGCGTTTGTCAATTGACTTTCCCTCTGGCTTTAAACAATTGGGTTTGGACCCACAATTGCCCTCCTTACAATTGTTCCAAATATCAAGACAATTGCAATCAAAGAGCTGTTCAGCTCACTAATGGTAGCTGCGTAAAGTGTTCTTACCAAAAACATTTGGAAGCCTGTAAAGCAATGGGGAGGGACAAGGGGTTTTTTTGACCACCTATTTTTAAGCTGTCCCCACAAAAATTCCACAAGTAGAAGACATGTTGTTTGTGATTATCAGTGGGAATGGCAACAGCGGTTTGGAACTCAAAACCTTTTAGTGAGTTCTGCTCCAAATCCAAGCAAGCAACTTGCAGATGTAAATGTAGATGGGAGCCCTGTGTGGGAGCTTGGAAATGCAAATGCTGTGACCCTTATGGTGGGGCAGCTATTGTTGGAGGACCGTTAGGCCCGGGAATCCTGCTGTATTTTGACCCACCAATTGATGACCAAGGGTAGGAAGGCCCCTTTGCTAATGGAACACGGGCTTTGAAAGGACATGATTGGATTTGTGGCCAACATGCTTAGCTCAGGTTACCTCCAAACTGGTCAGGGATATGGTATATCCCTGGGGTATATTAGACCGTTGTTCTTTTTGCTACTACAAATTCAGGGAAATCGCTTAGGAATCCAAATCTGTGATGATTTAATTAGAGAAAAGCAGTCAGCTGATGCAGCCTTGGCTGCAGGGAGCACCCCAAAACGGGGAAAAGATGAATGGCCACCAGAAGAAGTTACGCAACATGATGGACCAGCCACTTGGAAACCTAAGGAATTAATCCCAGATGCCTGGGAACCCATTTATCATTTGAATGAGATAATTAGGGTACAAGCTGTCTCAGAAATAATTACCAACCAGCCAGCCACAGCTCTTGACCGTCTTGCTGAGCAACCCACTTCAATGAGGAAAGTGGCATTTTCAACATTGGATGGTATTAGATTATCTGTTAGCAGAAGAAGGAGGAGTTTGTGGGAAATTAAATGACTCGAGCTGCTGTTTGCAAGCAGATGACAGCGGAAAAGTGGTCAAATAACAGAGGAAATAACCTCAGCTCATCTACCTGTCCAAGTGTTGAAAAGATGGTAATGGGACATGTTTTCCTGGCTAACTGGCCAGCTATGGGCTAAATGAATACCATTTCTCCTCTTCTATGCTATAGCAACTCTAATCTTTTGACCATGCGTGACACCATGCTGGGTGCAGCTCTTTCAGCAGGTGGTCAAGGGGATGCTGCTAGCAGCCATGCCTACCTGATCCAGAAATGACTACAAAAGGACAGAAAAGGATGTCACTGCAAATAATAGCAAAAGCCCAGAAGACTCAAGAAGGAAAAAATTAAATCAATGGTAATTAAGGTTTGTAAAGACAAATACAGATTAAATAAAAAAAGGAGGGATTAAAAGGAATGAGATGGATGAGTCTTTACAAACAGACCGTGTGAATTGGCCTGTAGACAAGGCTAGGAACTTACAAGGAGTGAAGTAACAGAAGAAAGTATTAGTTCTCTAGAACTGTTACTAATCATCAGAGACTGTTGATTAATCAAGGCCGTGTTAAATTCCTGAACCTAGAGCAAGGCAACAATAGAATTAGGAATGGTTTCTTTTTCTTTCTTTTCGATGCCAAAAGGGGGGTGCATATTAGAGGAGGGCATAGAGTAGGCAGTTCCGGAAGTCTGTATCTCCCGAATACCTCAGCCAGGGGGGAAAAGGAAGAGGGTGCTGTGGCTGGGAACTTGACATCAAAAGGGGGCTGCATCCCGCAACCGTTTGACAGACCCCATGGGAAAAGCCCCAGGGACTCTCCCTGTAGTCGAAGAATGTTGCAGGACTCCTCTGTCTCCTTTTCGGACATCAACCTCAGGCATGGTGGATTAATTTTCCCTAACGGCAGCGACCTGCTGCGTGGTCTCCGTGCTCTTCCCCAGCCCCCCGGGAGGTGCAAAATAGTTCCCGGCGGCTCTCACCGCGCGTTACAGACGGCTGCGCGGCGCCGGGGCTGCTCGCAGTGCTCCCCTGCCCCGCCAGGGCTGCCTGAGGTCTGCGGAGCCACCTCGCCACCGGCGCGGCCAGGGCCGGGGCCCTTCTCGACAGCAGCCGAGGGGCTGCGGAGCGGGCGGCTGCGGGACGATCAGCTCTTTTATGCCGCGCCGTGCTGCCGCCTCCATCTAGCTCCCCATCGCGCCGCCGGCCGACCCCGCCTGGCGCGTTCACGCTCGGCCGCGCTCGCCGCCCGCCCAGCCTCGCCGGAAGCTCTCCCGCGCGGGCCGTGCCCCGGCTCCGCCTGCGGCTCGGCAGGGCCCGGCCGCACGCGTGCTGCGTGGCTCGGAGCACCCGCGTTGCGCCGCAGGCGACGGGGAAGGCGGGGCGGGCCGGCGCCATGGTGGTAGCGCGAGGAGAGGAGCGCCCGGGCGGGGCGGCGAGTGGCGCGGCGGTGAGCGCTTCTGCTTGCTGTCGCTCGGCTGCCGCCCACGGCAGGTGCCGTGTGACCCCGCGGAGCGGCGGGGCCGGCCGGGCGGTGCGCGGCGAGGCTTTCGGCCAGCGGCGGCCGCAGCGACAGTCTGCTGGCACTGCCCGTGCCGGCGGAGAGAGCGGGGATCCGAGGCCGGCCTTCCTAGGGTAACGAGGGGCGACCGCCTTTGCCGCGCTGCCCTCCGTGCAGCACGTGGCCGATTCCGGCGAAGCCGGGGTCTCCGCAGCGGCGCGGGCGGGAGGGAGTGGGGAGCGCGCTCGGTGCTCTGCCGGCCGCTCCCGCCCAGCGCTGCGCTCCGCCGAGGCGTTTTCCTGCCTATCCTGGGAAGGACATAAGGGACACCAAAGTTGGAGCTTAGCTGTCAGGGGGAACAACTTCCCTCCATTGGCGACCTCCTTTTCCCTCTGATTCAGCTACCTTGTGGTAGGTGCGATGGTGCTGAAGAAGGGTGGCGGCTGGGCACAGTTGCTGGCATAGGTGGTGCGAGAGCTCCACGCAAGCAGCTTGGAGTGGCATGTGCGAGGGTAGGAAGGTACGGCACCCACAGCTGAAGGTAAAAAAAGTCAGGGCATGTCATCAGCCGCAATCGTGCTAAGTTGTTCATCTTTGCAAACTGCTTGCCGAGTTGTTCCTTTTCTTAGGTAATGGGGGTTTGTATCAACCAGAACTGCATATGGTCAGTATTTGCAGAGAAGGTTACGTGGACTGTTGTTGAAGTGAGTGTAGCAGTTTCTATGGCATTCTGCAAAAAAAGTGACAGGTCTCTCTGTGTTCCCCAATTCTTAACAAAAATGAAGTTCACAAAGCCCTGAAAAGAGGTTTTACAAAACTTCAGGGATTTTTTCCTGCGAGTACTGTGGAGACAACCATAGTCACCTTGTCTTTCCAAAAGTGAAGGTTACATCTTTTTGTCCAAGAGCATCAAGTGCTTTTGATCAGCGTTTGTGTGCATGCATTAGCCTTGTTCTTGTTCTTCCTTGGAGAACTTTTACAATCCTCAGATGATCTGTGTAGGCTGCAGACTGCAGTGGTGAACTTGAAGGCTTCCAGCAGAAGGGAGATGCTGTCCACGTTTTGGATTTTCCTTAGTCTGAACCTTCAATGTCCAAGGCTTCACTTTTCAAGCAGTTGGAAGAGCTCCAAATGAAGATATGAACAGGTCTTAATTGACCTTGTCACCGCCTCAGTTGGTCAGGTAATGCTGCGCACTGGATTTAATTGCCTAGTGCAAGATGTGCTAAAAATATGTAAGAGTATCTCCTCGATTACCCTCCCAGAAGGGTTTGAATGGAGAACAAGGAGTTCCGAAGACAGGTATTTGGTGTACGAGAAGTAGAACTTAGTGGATTGCAGGGCACTGCATGCACAAATGTCTAAGGAGGATCCATCTTTTTATGCCCCATCTATGCTTGTTCTCATTTGAACTCCTGAACATTCTGGAGGTTGGTTTTGTTAGGGTTGTGGCTGGGGAAGGGGTGGTGGTGGGGGAGGGGTGGGTGTTGTTTCTGATCTTTTTAATTTCCAGGATAGTGTACAAAGAACTTGTGCCCACAACCAGCAGTATGAAGCAATGCAGGTATAAAAGAAGGTCACCGAAATGTCGGATAATATGAATCTGAAAGCGCTTCAGTATTTTACCCCGGAGTTTCACTGCAACAAGGTGATTGTCCTTCACAGAAATGGCTTATGCCATGCTAGAAGTGATGACCTTTCTCTGCCCCAAATTGACCAGCAAGATCTTTTGGCTCTTGATTGAAACCCCTGAGCCAGCTGTGTTTCAGGCTGCAGAAGCTGCAGGTGTTGTGGCAGACGCGGGGTGCAGCCCTGCCTGCCGGTCCCGACCTGGCGCACGCCGGTGGCAGCCGTCAGCGCCTGGGGTCCCCTGGAAGGGGGATTTAATCATTTCTTCTCTAGCATTTGCTTGTGTTTTGTCAAGATTCTTTAATTCACTAAATAGTAAATTTAAAAAATTAGCTGAATGGTAATAATTTTGAAGTCTTCTGAGGCAGAACTGGGAAGGTTAGAACATATTTGTATGATTTCAAATATGTATAAATTCTTAAATGACAAACGTTAACAAACTGACAATGCAAGCAATTATGGTGACACTTTACATTTCATTGGTTTTCATGCAGCTCCATCCCATGTGTTGGTAGGTTCTTAAAAAGTGAAAATTTGGCCCACTAGACCGATTATTAAAAAGAAGTACAACTCCTTGGGGCTAACACAAAGGGACAGCGTCCACGTGAGTAAATGGTTATCACATTTAGATGTGATTCTGCTGCTTGCACTTTCTCTGCCCTCAAACTGCTTTCTTTATCGTCAATGCAGGGATGTTTGACATTCTTAGAAAAGAGAAAAGAAACAGATTTCCTCAAAAAAAAAAAAAAAAAAAAAAGAAAAAAAAAAAAAAGCCAGGTGAAATTAATGCAATGTTAATTGCATTAATTTATTCAGGTGGAGTTTTAGTTTTTATTCTATGAAGTGCTTGTTGCACCACTTTTGTTGTTTCCCACAGATTTGGAGTGGGATTTCCTCCAGTTGATTGTTCAGCAGAGGGAGTGAGACTGCCTTCAAAAGTTTTGCAGGAGTTGCATCTGTGAATCGGGCACGTGAGTTGCCTTTTTTTTCCCCCCCAGATTTTTGTAGGCTTCTGTTTTTCACCGTGGATCAGTTCACCTTGGATCAGTTTGCTCTTTTTGTTCCAGTGATTTTTTCTTTTGGACATGTGTCACGATCCATTAATACAAGTAAGGGTCGTGATGGTTTGTTTACAGATCTCTGAGTGCAAAAGGACACAAGGGATTTCAGTTTTAATCAAAACAGTGCACCTTTGTTAAGTACCCACAACACGGTAATGCGATAGAGGAGAGAAAGAGAGAGAGAGAGAAAGAAAAACAAAGTAAAAGAGTAGAGAGGAAGAAAGGGGGGGCAATGGCTACCAACGGATGAGACGAAGTCCTCGTGCTCTGCTGCCAATAGATTTGTCTTCTTTCCGTGGGGAGATCTCATCTCAGTTATTTCAGAAAGTCCCTTTATAGGCCTTTTTCGAAACGAGGGCCAACTGGCCAAGACCATATCTGTGTTTCGTAATAACATTGCAGAACTAAAAGCTAGCCCTAACTATCCCAGGTACATACCAAGCATGCCTTTCTCCTATGCTAACTATACTGCCTGCTATGGTTTGCGGCCTAGCAGCGTTAGCGCGTCTACCTCTGGCATGAGTTTAGCAGTGCTCTCGCTTCTGCTTTCTAGCTGTATCCCCACATCTCGCCCTTTTCCCCAAGAGGTGGGGCAAATCTACAGCCGTTGTTATGAGGCTCGTTGCTTTGGGAAACAGGTACAGGACAGGTGTAGAGGACAGGTCATTCCTTTCCGCTTCAGCGTAGTCCTTCCCGCCTGGGCAGCAAGAACGGCGCAGTCCACTGTGACCTGCACAAATTTCCTGAGGAATGCGTACCAGTTCCCAGCGGGCACACCTGCAGGCAACAGTTGGCAGACATCCCACCTTAGGCAGGTCGGAACTCCTGTGTTTAGCCTCTGTCCTCGGCGATGATCGTGAGGCAGATGAGGGATCTTCAGACCGTCTCTTACACCACCCCATGACTCACGATTGTCATCAGGAGAGCTCCATCAGCACGATTTCGTAGTGTTGTTGCGAAGTCTTCAGGACTCGTTAATGTTGGTAGCATATCCCAGAAAAGGGTAGAGAAAATAAGAAAAGAGAAAGAAAAGGAAAAAGAAGGAATAAGTAATTTTTAATCAAAATACACCTGTAATTTTTAATCATGTCTTATCTTATTTTAATACTCATGTAGTTCATCTTGTGTCAATAACCTTAGGGGTGTCCACAGTGGATGGGATAGTGTCCAAATTGTGCACATCTATTACAGATGTCAACCGTTTCATCATTCTGCAATTCATGATGTGTAAGATTGCTGATAAAACAAACCCAATCAAAACTAAAATCAAGAGAACAAGGATGGGATGACACAATTTGTTCAGGACACCTGCAGCAGTAGGTGAGCACCCAAAAGGAGTATCCCACCAGCTGTGTCCAGCATCTTTCTTTCCTCTGTCTAGAAAACAATGTGTTTCTTTCCCATTGTGATGAACAGTTACCAAGGTTTTCTGTCTGTTTTTCTTGATCTTTTCCAAAATTCCAATGAAATCCTGGTGAAGCAACAAGTGCTTTACCTAAGTAAGGTTCATCCCAGTGGGGGTAGGCAATAATTGGTGGATCACTGTGTAATTGGACTGTAAAATACAATAAGAAGTAAGTGGGGCTAAATAAGAGAAATCACATCCTGTGCTTTTAGTCAAGTTACAAACACAAGAATTTGAATGAGTTTTAGTATCTACAACTACATTTTCTAGAAATACCTTATCACATGCAGTTCTTAAGCATGCACATCCATTGCCTATATACACAAGCAGTGTTTCAGGAATCTTGTTAGGATGAATTTCAAAAGGACAGCTATTTTGTTCTGTGTCCAAACAAATGTCTTGAGGTCTAATTGCACTGCTTTCACAGATAAACCCTTGTTGTTCTCGGACAATACAAGTTTCCAAATTAACAGTTTGCCACTTCTTACCAGTTTGACGGGCCCATTCTCTGTGCTGGAAAGGGTAGAGAATAGCTGCATCATGGTTCAGCCCTAATGCAATGATAGGGACTATCAAATGCACTGAAGCATTACGTATGGTTAGTACAAAGGCTGTGGCTGTGTTTGTGATGGGATTGTAGGTAAAATTCACTAAATTCCACCAGGATTGGAATTCTCTTTCAAAATCAGTGGCACTGTCCCAGATTATGTTCCGAATTTCAGTGGGAAAAGTGCCTTCTTTGCCTTCTCTTACAATTGAGGCAGCAACGGACTGCATCCACAATTGAGCCTGGACGCAGCTGAGAGCCAAAGAAATGTTGTTTTGCGTAGCACGGAGCATGCCAATTATCAATTTGTGGTCATTCACATTTACCTTTTCTCAATTTGGTAATATGTTTGATAACAACCGCTGATGGCTTGTTGTATTTTAGTCAAATCTGTAGTTGTGGCAGCCAATTTATTCATTAGCACTTCTGAATCAATACTATTTAAGATTCCCAATCCTGTTCCCACAACGCCGGTTATGTCTCTTTGCATCCGTTTCTTAGAAGGGTTCCGCTTTTGCAACCCGGTTGTCTGCCCCTTGAAGGAAGTCTGCAGAAAAGGTGAACAAGTTGGCTGAATTTCTGAGGCATTGTTTTGCATCAGCAACTTGACTTGTTTAAGGGACCATGCCGGATTGAGCAATAGTTGTTGTTGGCCTGTTTTTGTGATTATACGTGGTCCAATTTCAAAAATTCTCGGGCTTAGCATGACTGGTGTTTGGGTGGTAGGTATTGCAACATCGACTTTGTATTTTGTATTGTTTTTACCACACGTGACTTTATGGGGAAATTGTACAGCAATTAAGGTTTAGCCAACAATCTTGATTTTGAATTTCACCAAACAAAACACGGCCATGAGGTCCAATGCTATAACTGTGTACAGGTTCGGTAAAAAATTCAGCAATTAATCCACATCGTATTGTAACATCGTCACCTCGGGTTACCATAAAGGGTGGAAAAACTTTATTCTTGTCATCTAACACGAGGGGGGTACTTCTACCGTGGTATGTGATTACTGCACTCAGTATGGGCTTTGCTGCGGCGTTTATTTTGAATTTATAAGTTAAACCTGTCAGACTTGGCTGATCTGCCGGGTTATTTTGCCAACTGCATGTTGCATAGGTTGGTTTGGTTAGAGGAAAGTTATACCAGCAGTCAGTTAGTTTGTTTCTGCGAAGCTTTGTGATTTCCACATTGTTGGTACTGGGGCCTAAGGTGTAGTTACCGACATTCTTCTGACAACCACACAGGATGAAGGGGGTTTGTTTGTCACACACCCACTCCGTTGTAGGGCAGAGTTTGGCCGTAATGTTGGGGTGCAAATCACTTTTCCCATCTGGTTTTAGAAAATTTCCAGCGATTGCAATGGTGGAAGCTTTCTGGTAAAGAGATCCTTCTACTTTTCTGCATCCTACCTTAATTTTTTCCCCTCTTGTTCCTTTTAGGATTCTAGTCCAATCCTTCAAGTCCCATCCCCATTCACTTGGACGGTATACCTCAGAGTCGTGCAGTGCTACAGTGGCTAGGTTTGGGCAACGATCTCTGGGATAGGATCCTAGAGCACTAGTGTACCTAATGGTAGCTTCAGACCATGGCCACTCAGCTGGTTTTTGGCCCTGGTGTTGTGGTAGGATGCAGAAAAGTATCACTAGTCTTATCATGGTTTATGTGCTCTTCTTCATGTCCCTCGGAGTTCTTCTGTGAAAAGTGAACACAACAGAGTCTGCCACCAAAAGGCAGAAAATTAGAATGATGGAATGATGCAGCGTGTATGTATCCGATGCTCTCTCCCTAGGGCATCAGAGGCTAGCCATGCATATTTATTCAGAGGGCGTTTTAGCACTAGTGGTACTTCTCCTACGGTAGGGAGATCTACCGAAACAGGTTGTCCAGGGTAGTGTGCAGGATTCTTAGGATCATTTGGTCCCTGCAGTGAGAGAATTATGCTTGGAGCTGTTGGGAAAAAGACAGTGATTTTGGGACACCCGTTTACCCCCCATCTATCATTCACACCTTTCACAGCTTCCCATAGCCGAACATCCCAATTTCCCTCCTGTGGTTTCAAAAGTCCTTTCAAGAGACCATTGGTCCTTTCTACAATGCCGTTAGCTTCAGGGTAGTAAGGAGTGTGAAAAGTCCGTTTAATCCCCTTCACCTTTTGCCCAGTCCTGTACAACTTTGGCAGTAAAGTGAGACCCATGATCAGATTGAATTTCTTGTGGTTTTGGGAAAGTTCCAAACCATGCCTGCAATGCTTTAACAGCATGATCTCCTGTAGCTCTTTTAAAAGCATTGGCCTGGACTAACCCAGATATCATCTCTACTCCTACCAGCCCAAAGTGTTTACCTCCTGACTTTTTAAAGGGGCCGATATAATCTACCTGCCACGCTTCCCGTAAGCCTTTACCCTTTCTTAAATGCAGAGGGTCATCTTCCAAAGGGTGTCTTTCTAGCCGTCTGCGACGTTGTTCACAGGCTGACATGCATGTTTTACACATTTCTCTGGTAACAGACCAACCGCGAGCAAGGGCTTCTTTGTACAAATCTTTTGCACCTGTGCGTTGTCTTTTTACATGCAACCATTCTAAGAAGTGCTCCCAGTCCTCTGTAATTTGATCTTTTTTCACAGGACTTAGTCTTGCTAATTCGTCAGCTCTAGTGTTCCACTCTCCTGCTGGATTTCCATCTGTCTGGTGAGAGGCTACCCACTCCACGGCAAAATTCCCTGGACTTGCAATACTTAGAATTTCTTGCTACTTTTCCTTTTGCCATACTGGGATTCTGTTAACTTCACAATCCTTTTGCTGCCAAAAAGGAAGCCACTCAGTCCATCCCTTAAACACAGCATAGGAATAATCGGTGTAGATACAGACAGGAGAAGTATTCTGTGCCTCACGTTGGAAAACACTCCAAAGAGCTATCAGCTTGCCAACTTGGGCACTGCCTTCCCCCTCTGTGATAATTCCTTCACCTGAGGAAGTGTGGAGGGCTACAGCCTTATGTTTCCACACCTTTCCTTCTCGCTTGGCAGAAGCATCCGTAAGCCAAGAATTTGCTGACCGTTTGGGGGAAAAAGGAGGGGCTACTCTAATGACTGAGGCAGGTTTGTCCTGGCTGCTACCCAAGTTTTCAGTTTCTTGGATTGCCAGATTTTTTACAGCTCCTTCAGTTCTTGAGAAGACGCTACAATCATGTTCAATCTGAGCATACCACTTCCTTACTGAGGTCCTCTGGGCCACCCCGTCACGTGGGGGTGGTGCCAGTAGAGACAGCCTTAATAACTTTGAAAGGGCCTCTCAAAACAATTGGTTGTTGTTGTGCAATCTTCTCCGCTTCTAGGAGAGCTAAGCTAACCACAAACAATCCTTTCTCCCAGGTAGTGTACCTTTTTTCAGCATCTTTAAAGCCACGGGAGTAAAAACCAAGAGGCTTCGTCGGACCCTCAGGACCCCGCTGCCATATGTGTACTGACAACCCTGAGGAGACCTGAAAAGCATCTGTGGGATGAATAGGGCCCAGGGCTTGGTGAGGCTGTTGCTTCAAAAACCAACAATTGCCGTGCTTCTTCTTGGGAAGCACTCCATTCCCATTTTGTCCCTTTTCTTAACAAGTTGTAAAGAGGTCTGGCAATTATGGAAAATCTGGGATGTGTTTTCTCCGGAGCACTAATAATCCTAAAGCATGTTGGAGATCTTTTTTGGATTCAGGCATTTTAATCTGATCTGAAGAGGTTAGGCTATCAGGTGGGATACGTGTCATACCTCCTTTCCACCAAATTCCCAACAATTTCACTTCATGTGAAGGGGTTTGGGTTTTTTCTGAGGGAATTTGCAAATCAAGGCTTTCTAAGTGGGAGGTTATTTTCTGTTGGGTATCTCTCACTTCTTCTATTTCATCTCCTCCCACAAGGGTCTCATCAGTGTGTTGATGAACAGCTAGATTGTCCGCTTTGGGTACTTTGTCGAACTCTTGGGCTAAAGCGTGATGAGCCAGGGTAGGAGAATGTTTGTACCCTTGGGGAAGCCTAGTGAAAGTGCGTTGCTGTCCTTGCCATGCGAAAGCAAAACGGTCCATATATCTTCTGGCTGTAAAGGTGTCGTAAAAAACATGTCTTTGACATCTACAGGTGGCATGATTGAATGAGCCTTTTCTTGAATCAATGTTATGAATTCTGCTAGATTTGGGACTGCTGCTGTAAGAGGGTCTGTGTTAGCATTTAGCCTACGAAAATCTATTGTCAGCCTCCACTTCCCATTAGGATTTTGCACTGGCCACACCGGAGAATTGAAAGGAGAATGGGTATTAAGTATTACTCCTTGTTGTCGTAGCTCCTGTATCACTGGCTTGATACCCTCTTTGGCACCCAGGGGAAGGAGGTATTGTTTCACATTAGTTACTTTGCTGAATGGTAGGGAGGCTGCAGCTTGGAGCAGTCTGATGTTAAAATGTGGTGTGCCAAAAGACCACAGAAGACCCTCTGAGTCCTCCCACTGCCTCCTAGCAAGGGCATTCAGCCCTAATAAATTGGTTGGAATATCTCCAATCACCCCATGGATGGAGAGTTGGTTTTCCTCTCCAGGCAAAGGGAGCTTGACTAAGGCCCCATTCATAGATTCTGTTTAAGTGCCCAAGGCACTTAAAACACAATATCGGTTCTTTGTTGGAACAATTCCACACCTCTGGGCATCTTTCTTTGTCAGCGCAGAAATTTGTGCCCCAGTGTCAATCAGAAAAGTTACAGGTGCCCGTTTAGGACTTGTAATAGCTGTGATCGTTATATCTCCCGTTTTATTTTTAGTGAGCATTCTCAGGTATACCTATGCTCCGTTTCTTTGCCCACTGACAAGAAACAGAGGGTCTAGTTTCCCTGGTTTTGAGGAAGAATCTGTTCTAGCTCATTGGCCGGACTTTGAGGGAGAAGTGGCTTTGACTCACTGCCCAGATTCTGAGGGAGGAGGGGTGCACTGGGTTGAAGTGACGGATTCGGTAGAAGGGGCTTTTGGCAGTGCCAGTTAGACACTACCTTACTCAACTGATCAAGGGCTAAGCCATCCATCGCATTTCTGGGGACCCCCTTTTTGATACCTAATAAGCACCAATGCTGACGGTTAGGGATCTCTGGTTACATTCTTTGGTTTTTCACTATGAGGAGCCCTAATGTGCCTGACACCTTTTGTTTTTTCTGATTTTTCCTCTGGGATTTTTATCGGTCCATATTTCCTACTGTAATTAATCAGATCTTCTTCAACCTCACTCCATGTCCAAACTTTGCAATCACCGGCAGGTGAATTTGATTGTGAACCTGGCGGCTGAGAGGGGGTTGAATATGGAGTAAACCCAGGATCGGTAGATGCAGTTTGGTCGCTCGGGTTTCCAAGGAATCTGTCCAACCTCTCTACAGGACCTGCAGCAGCTATGGTTTTTTGAAGGACAGCTGCTGTAGATTGGAGTGATTCTGGAAGGCCTCGAATTAAAGGGGTCATCAGTTCAGGTTTCACAGGTAATTGCGTGGGGGATTCATATCCAGGAGTTAATTTCCTTTCATGGATCATTTGCAGACAGGCGGCTTTGTGGACGCTTTCTAGAAGTTGATCAGGGGTACCAACTGTAGCGAAAGGGTCTCCCCTTTCTAAAGGATTGAGTCCCCCGGCCCAGAAAGCTGCGCGCTGAGTCAGCGACCATGTGTTACGTTTGTCTCCTGTTGTTAAGAGAACTCCATGTCCCCAGTATCCACTGGCCTCCTGTTCAGTGAATTGAATTTGGTCTCCTCCGGTGAGAGACACTTGGAAGACATATTCCGTCTCAGCTTCGTGGGGAAGCCGCCCGTACTCCTTTTTTAACTTCGCCCACTCAGTAGCAGTGTATGGTATTTGTTTAGTGGTGATATGCGGTTCAAAATCTTCATCATTGATATAATTATATTCTGTTTTAATTAGAGGTCCCATAGGAGGGCAGCAGTTTTCCCCACAATTTTTCACTAGCACTAGTTCTTCCTGGGGGTATATTTGGTTAATGTGAGGAGTTTTCTTTTCCTCTTTCTCTTTTGGTGAGTCAGCATTCTTTGAATTCTTAAAATATTCCTCCCTCAAAGCAGCCCGCAGCAAATGATTTTCATTCCTTTCTTCATCTGATTGTTCCTGTAAAATTTCCACTAGGTTTTGAAGGGAATCTGTGATTGCTTTCTCTTCACTACATCGCTTAAAGCAGTGATCTATAGCTGCTGTAAGGCATGCTCCTGAAACAGATTTAGGAGCTGATTATGGTTTTATTTTGGCCAAATTTAAACTTTGTCTCATGTTGGAATGAACATCTTCTATCAGTCACACTCTCCAAATTAAACCAGTTATTTTGAGCCCATTCTTCCCCTCCCGGAGAGGGCCGGGCATTATGTTTTGCTAGCAGAGCATAAAATGCAGCTTTATGATTTGCACTAGGGTTTTCAGTCATTTTATAAAGGGATCAAAACCACTACAGGGAGGTAAAACCTAATTACACATTGCGACACAAACAGCTTCGCCGTGTCGCCCTTCGCTTCCCTGGGTGGGTGAAGAGACCAAAATCTGCCTGGGAGGTACTCCTTAAGTTACTTACGGTTGTCTCTTCGCTACACCAAGCAGTCCAAATTCACACACGCCCACCAAAACAGTTCCCCCTTTTACACTAAGAGATCTTTTGGTGAAAAATCTGAAGACAGAGCCCTCAGTTGAGTATGGGGTGCTTTTCACCTAGGCGTGTGCAGTTTGTGGGAAATTCGAGTCGTCCCCCTTGCTTTCTAGACACCGCTCACCCTTTGCGGGGTGTCGGGCTAGGTGCGGCTGGAGTGAAACGTCCTTCCCCTATTACAGACTACACACAACCTTGCAACCCCTTCTGTCTGTCAGAAATCCTGTCCGTGATGCCAGTTTAATGTCACGATCTGCTAATAGAAGTGAGGGTCGTGATGGTTTGTTTACAGATCTCCGAGTGCAAAAGGACACAAGGGATTTCAGTTTTAATCACCTTTTCACCTTTGTTAAGTACCCACAACATGGTAATGTGATAGAGGAGAGAAAGAGAGAGAGAGAGAGAAAGAAAAACAAAGTAAAAGAGTAGAGAGGAAGAAAGGGGGGGCAATGGCTACCAACAGATGAGACGAAGTCCTCGTGCTCTGCTGCCAATAGATTTGTCTTCTTTCCGTGGGGAGATCTCATCTCAGTTATTTCAGAAAGTCCCTTTATAGCCCTTTTTCGAAACGAGGGGCAACTGGCCAAGACCGTATCTATGTTTCATAATAACATTGCAGAACTAAAAGCTAGCCCTAACTATCCCAGGTACATACCAAGCATGCCTTTCTCCTATGCTAACTATGATTTACCAAAATATGAATATCGATCTAATATCGATATCCAACTGAGATGGACAAAAACTCTTAACAGTTTAGAGTTAGAAAGTGTATGTTTTATTTTTGCGTGGGATAGCTCCCTAAGTCGCAGGCCCTGATACAAGCAAACATGATACCTTTTATTTCCACGTATTATGAATATCCAAAATACAAAATGCGTATTCATGGTGTTGACACCTCCCATTCTCCGCTTTGTATGGAAATGAGCTTACATGTCATTAAGCATGCGTAGCGTGTGATCTGAATGGAGTCGGTGGTCTTGAATTGGGTCAGTGGTCCTAAGGAAGATGAAGTAACTCATCTTCCTCACTCTGACCTTTATGCCTTTCTGAGTTTTAACAATTCTAATTACTTTAGTGACCTCGAAGTTTCTTCTTGCGTGACTTTTGGATGGGCTCCCACAAAGGGAGGAAATTGGTAATTGTCTTTATTCTAGACACCAACTTATCAATGTTTCTGCTCATTATTCTAAGCACAGCTAAACAAACATGCAAATGACAGATCATCAGTTCAGACTAAGGAAAATCCAAAACGTGGACAGCATCTCCCTTCTGCTGGAAGCCTTCAAGTTCACCACTGCAGTCTGCAGCCTACACAGATCATCTGAGGATTGTAAAAGTTCTCCAAGGAAGAACAAGAACAAGGCTAATGCATGCACACAAACGCTGATCAAAAGCACTTGATGCTCTTGGACAAAAAGATGTAACCTTCACTTTTGGAAAGACAAGGTGACTATGGCTGTCTCCACAGTACTCGTAGGAAAAAATCCCTGAAGTTTTGTAAAACCTCTTTTCAGGGCTTTGTTAACTTCATTTTTGTTAAGAATGGGGGAACGCAGAGAGACCTGTCACTTTTTTGCAAAATGCCATAGAAACTGCTACACTCACTTCAACAACAGTCCACGTAACCTTCTCTGCAAATACTGACCATATGCAGTTCTGGTTGATACAAACCCCCATTACCTAAGAAAAGGAACAACTCGGCAAGCAGTTTGCAAAGATGAACAACTTAGCACGATTGCGGCTGATGACATGCCCTGACTTTTTTTACCTTCAGCTGTGGGTGCCGTACCTTCCTACCCTCGCACATGCCACTCCAAGCTGCTTGCGTGGAGCTCTCGCACCACCTATGCCAGCAACTGTGCCCAGCCGCCACCCTTCTTCAGCACCATCGCACCTACCACAAGGTAGCTGAATCAGAGGGAAAAGGAGGTCGCCAATGGAGGGAAGTTGTTCCCCCTGACAGCTAAGCTCCGACTCCGGGGTCCCTTATGTCCTTCCCAGGATAGGCAGGAAAACGCCTCGGCGGAGCGCAGCGCTGGGCGGGAGCGGCCGGCAGAGCACCGAGCGCGCTCCCCACTCCCTCCCGCCCGCGCCGCTGCGGAGACCCCGGCTTCGCCGGAATCGGCCACGTGCTGCACGGAAGGCAGCGCGGCAAAGGCGGTCGCCCCTCGTTACCCTAGGAAGGCCGGCCTCGGATCCCCGCTCTCTCCGCCGGCACGGGCAGTGCCGGCAGACTGTCGCTGCGGCCGCCGCTGGCCGAAAGCCTCGCCGCGCACCGCCCGGCCGGCCCCGCCGCTCCGCGGGGTCACACGGCACCTGCCGTGGGCGGCAGCCGAGCGACAGCAAGCAGAAGCGCTCACCGCCGCGCCACTCGCCGCCCCGCCCGGGCGCTCCTCTCCTCGCGCTACCACCATGGCGCCGGCCCGCCCCGCCTTCCCCGTCGCCTGCGGCGCAACGCGGGTGCTCCGAGCCACGCAGCACGCGTGCGGCCGGGCCCTGCCGAGCCGCAGGCGGAGCCGGGGCACGGCCCGCGCGGGAGAGCTTCCGGCGAGGCTGGGCGGGCGGCGAGCGCGGCCGAGCGTGAACGCGCCAGGCGGGGTCGGCCGGCGGCGCGATGGGGAGCTAGATGGAGGCGGCAGCACCGCGCGGCATAAAAGAGCTGATCGTCCCGCAGCCGCCCGCTCCGCAGCCCCTCGGCTGCTGTCGAGAAGGGCCCCGGCCCTGGCCGCGCCGGTGGCGAGGTGGCTCCGCAGACCTCAGGCAGCCCTGGCGGGGCAGGGGAGCACTGTGAGCAGCCCCGGCGCCGCGCAGCCGTCTGTAACGCGCGGTGGGAGCCGCCGGCAACTATTTGACAGCTCCCGGGGGGCTGGGGAGGGGCACGGAGACCACGCAGCAGGTCGCTGCCGTTAGGGAAAATTAATCCACCATGCCTGAGGTTGATGTCCGAAAAGGAGACAGAGGAGTCCTGCAACATTCTTCGACTACAGGGAGAGTCCCTGGGGCTTTTCCCATGGGGTCTGTCAAACGGTTGCGGGATGCAGCCCCTTTTTTATGCCAAGTTCCCGGCCACAACGCCCTCTTCCTTTTCTCCACTGGCTGAGGTATTAGGGGGATACAGACTTCCGGAACTGCCTACTCTATGCCCTCCTCTAATATGCACCCCCCTTTTGGCATCGAAAAGAAAGAAAAAGAAACCATTCCTAATTCTATTAAGTCTTTGTTGCCTTGCTCTAGGTTCAGGAATTTAACACGGCCCTGATTAATCAACAGTCTCTGATGATTAGTAACAGTTCTAGAGAACTAATCGTTTCTTCTGTTACTTCACTCCCCATAAGTTCCTAGCCTTGTCTACAGGCCAATTCACACGGTCTGTTTGTAAAGACTCATCCATCTCATTCCTTTTAATCCCTCCTTTTTTTATTTGATCTGTATTTGTCTTTACAAACCTTAATTACCATTGATTTAATTTTTTCTTCTTGAGTCTTCTGGGCTTTTGCTATTATTTGCAGTGACATCCTCTTCTGTCCTTTTGTAGTCATTTCTGGATCAGGTAGGCATGGCTGCTACCTGCTGAAAGAGCTGCACCCAGCATGGTGTCACGTATGGTCAAAAGATTAGAGTTGCTATAGCATATAAGAGGAGAAATGGCATTCATTTAGTGTTGGGGTCTCCCCCCCTGCCATGGAGCCCTGGGCGATGGGCCCTGGGGGGGAGACACGGGCTTTCCCTGCCCCTGGTCAGCTTCATTCCCCCTTGGTTGGTTTGTATTCCCCGGTGTGGCCAAGGACCCTCGGGTCCCGTGACTGGGGGAGTTCCTGAGCAGAGCCCCGGCCATGTGGCTGGAGAAATAAAGACCTCTGAACCATCTACCACCAATCTGTCCATATCTACTTCTTTTCCACGGGATTCCTGGCTTGATATAGGCGTGTTACTGTAATCCTTGCTGTAACAATTTAGCCCATAGCTGGCCAGTTAGCCAGGAAAACATGTCCCATTACCATCCTTTCAACACTTGGACAGGTCCATGAGCTGAGGTTATTTCCTCTGTTATTTGTTTGACCATTTTCCACTGTCATCTGCTTGCAAACAGCAGCTTGAGTCATTTAATTTCCCACAAACTCCTCCTTCTTCTGCTAACAGATAATCTAATACCATCCAATGTTGAAATACCGCTTTCCTCATTGAAGTGGGTTGCTCAGCAAGACGGTCAAGAGCTGTGGCTGGCTGATTGGTAATTATTTCTGAGACAGCTTGTACCCTAATTATCTCATTCAAATGATAAATGGGTTCCCAGGCATGTGGGATTAATTCCTTAGGTTTCCAAGTGGCTGGTCCATCATGTTGCGTAACTTCTTCTGGTGGCCATTCATCTTTTCCCCGTTTTGGGGTGCTCCCTGCAGCCAAGGCTGCATCAGCTGACTGCTTTTCTCGAATTAAATCATCACAGATTTTGATTCCTAAGCGATTTCCCTGAATTTGTAGTAGCAAAAAGAACAATGGTCTAAGATATACACCATATCCCTGACCAGTTTGGAGGTAACCTGAGCTAAGCATGTTGGCCACAAATCCAATCATGTCCTTTCAAAGCCCGTGTTCCATTAGCAAAGGGGCCTTCCTACCCTTGGTCATCAATTGGTGGGTCAAAATACAGCAGGATTCCCGGGCCTAACGGTCCTCCAACAATAGCTGCCCCACCCTAAGGGTCACAGCATTTGCATTTCCAAGCTCCCACACAGGGCTCCCATCTACATTTACATCTGCAAGTTGCTTGCTTGGATTTGGAGCAGAACTCACTAAAAGGCTTTGAGTTCCAATCCGCTGTTGCCATTCCTACTGATAATCACAAACAACATGTCTTCTACTTGTGGGATTTTTGTGGGGACAGCTTAAAAATAGGTGGTCAAAAAATCCCCTTGTCCCTCCGCATTGCTTTACAGGCTTCCAAATGTTTTTGGTAAGTGTGGTAAGAACACCTTACGCAGCTACCATTAGTGAGCTGAACAGCTCTTTGATTGCAATTGTCTTGATATTTGGAACAATGGTAAGGAGGGCAATTGTGGGTCCAAACCCAATTGTTTAAAGCCAGAGGGAAAGTCAATTGACAAACGCCTTTTCCTACATAGACCCGCCCTGTCCTGTTTAGGCAATAAGTGCCTGTTGGAGAAGAATGAAGTGGCCATGTGTTGGGGAGGATGAAAGTTTGGTAAGAAAGTTTCACAGGTATGTAGGCTTGGCAGCAAGGTCTGAGAATGTAGAAGCTGGGGATGAGGTAGAAATGAAAGCAAGTTTTGATATAGAAGAAAAGATGTTTTGCTGAAACAGTGATCGCTGAGTAACTGAGAAGGCAAAGGTTGGAGATGAGTTGGAAGGAGATTTTTAGGAGCAGGACAAAGGTATGTGATTACAAACAAAGACATGTTTTTCACCAAGTAAGTAAGTCTCAAGAAGAGCATAAGTGAATAGAAAAGGTGTCTTTCCCAAAAAGAAAGATATGGCAGGCAAACAAGAAATGTTGATGTAGCAAGAAGAAGAAAGGTCTAAGAATTTTCCACTGGAAGCTTAAATTGTAACTTACTCTTGTGATTGGATAATAATGACTATAATATGGTGATGGTAGTAGCTATGATAGGCTATAGGCCAATGTCAAGGTATTGTGTATGGTGCTTATTGGTTGTTACGTGCTAAGATACTCTGCAAAGAAAAGTATAGAATGCTCTGTAACTTGAACAGCAAGCGGCTTCAGGTATGCCTACAGCTGGAGCTGGCAGCTGTAGGGCTGGCTCTGGATAGCCACTCCCTGAAATGCTGGAACTTCGCCTATGCAATAAACAGCTTTCAAGAGAGCCACCTGAAGTGCAGACATCCTTCGTGAAACCTTCTCCTATAGCCATGGACTTCCTTCTTTGGCCCCAAAATCCTGTCCTAGTATGGACCTCATGTCAGGTGTTGAGCCACCACTTAGGTTCAGCTGGGCTAGCCAACCATAGGCACTCTTCAGATCCTCCTGGCCCTCCACAGAGCCAGCAATTGCTAAGGTGAAAAACTTTTGCTACTTCTTCTGCTAAGGCTGCAAATTGATTCTCCCACTCCTGGCCTAAACTTAGCTGACCATATAAAAGTAGAGTTATTAAGGAAAATGTTTTAATAGTGTGATCTAATTAGCTAGTCTAATTTTCCCGTTGTCTTCTGCACCACCTGTGGCAATTGAAGACACAGAAACTACTTAACGTGAAACAATGGCTGCAAGTATTAGCGCCCCAGTGAGTGGAGATTCTAGAGGAGGGATACCCATAGAGACTATTTCAGCAGGTGGTCTGTGGGTAGGCACACAGGGCTTCCTCTGATGTCGAAGCACTGGCTACTGCTCCGGCCCACTCCTGCAGAGTGTCAGTCACAGCCTCCCGGCCTTCTCCTCCAGCTGAGATGTGCAAATCTCTGAGGCTTCAGAGACCTTGACCCGAGAGTGACGGGTCCACCTGTGTCCAGCTGTCTTCATGGCTGTTTCTGTCGTCAGTGACACTTGGAATGGGCCACGCCATTTCAGAACCACTGGCGCTTCTTTCTACTCCTTAACTAGGACTCAATCTCCTGGTTGGATGTTACAAGCAGCAGAGTCCAAAGGTGGGGCTTGTGCCAGCTGAGCTTCCTGTTGAAGGGGTTTCACAAGAAGCAGTATCCTGGCCACAGATGGTTTTAAATATACATCACTTACCTCTACTCCCCCACTAGGTTGAGACTTAGCCGGGTAATTCATAACAACGACGGAAAGGGGGAGAACGGAATCTCTCTTCTGGCTCGGGCTCTCATTCTCGCCAAAGCCAATGTCCAAAGCCCTAGCCATGGCATCTTGGTTTCTATTACCAGCTTCAAAAGGTGTTTATTTCTCTATTCATTGTTTTCTACCCGAGCCGAGCTCTGGGGGTGCCAGGGCCTATGGAGGTTCCATTGTGTTCCTAAAGAAGCCAAAACCCCTTGAAGGATCTTTCCTGTCAAATGAGTTCCCCTGTCTGAGTCTATTGCTTCTACAATGCTGTATCTTGGAATGATTTGTTCCAAAAATGCCTTAATACCTGATCCTGTCGTTGCTGAAGCAGTTGGAAATGCTTCTGGCCACCTTGCTAGCTGACAATACCATTACCAGAAGAGATGAAGCCTTCCCACTTGGGGCATCTCAGGAAAATCCACCTGGCATCTTTGGAAGGGACCTGCAGCCCAAGGCCTCCCTCCCCTGGCAAGTTACTTTGTAACTTGGCTGTTTGCTTTAGCACAGATCAAGCAACCTTCAACAGCTCGTTCTGCCAGTCTAAAAAGACCCCCAGCAACATCCAGCATGAGGAAGGCTTCTGCCAATCCTCAGGAGGTGCAAGGACTCTCTTCACGGAGTTCTTTTAAGATTGGTAGGGCCAAAGCTTCTGGTATCTCTTGTTTGCCATCCCTTGTAAACCAATTATTGCCTTTTTTCTCTGCCACACGGCTTTTAACTGTATCTCAAACTCCTCTGGGAGAAAAGACAGCTTCCCGGCCAGTGATGGAGTCACTGGGAGCAAAGGGGGCATCTTGGAGAGTTCTGGCAGAAGTGTTGCTTTCTGACTTTCTTCATCCACCAAAAAGGAGACAGAGGAGGCCTGTAACATTCTTCAACTACAGGGAGAGGCCATGGGGCTTTTGCCATGGAGTCTCTCAACTGATTGCGGGACGCAGCCCCCTTTTGATGCGAAGTTCCTGGCAACAGCACCCTCGGAGGTACTCGGGAATTACAGACTTCCGGAACTGCCTACTCTAGGCTCCCCTCTAATATGCACCCCCCTCTTGGTATGGAAAAGGAAGAAAACGAAACTATTCCTAATGCTATGAAGTCTTTGCTGCCTTGCTCTAGGTTCAGGAATTTAACACGGCCTTGGCTGAGCAACAGTCTCTGTCGATTAGTAACAGTTTCTAGAACTAAGACTTTCTTCTGTTACTCCCCTACCAGTAAATTCCTAGCCTTGTCTAAGGACAGATTCACACGGTCTCTTTGTAAAGACACATCTATGTTACTTCTTTCACTCCCACACCTTCTTGGCAGTAGGACGGCTCCCCCCGGCACAGCACCTGGCACAAAACCCCCCTATGCACATACACACACACCTGCACTTACCCTGCACTCCGCTGCACACACACCCCCACCTCCCGCACACTAACACCCCCCTCCACCTCCCCGCCATGCTACTTGCAGTTGCCCCGCCCCTGCCATCCCGGCCGGCTGGCAGCACTCACTCCTCACATGCTTCCCCATGCCTTGCATTTCCTTGCTGCCCTCTCTGTAGCCTTCCCTCAACCTGCCTTTTCTCCCCTGCCTTGCATTGACTTGCTCACCCATCCCCCACCTGACTTCCTTTCACATTCGTCTAGCTCTGGCCTCACCTTTCCTTTTCCTTCTAGGACCCTCATTGCCTTGCCTCGCCTCGCCAAGCAAGGCCACACAGAGCACTTGGTCCTGGCCGCTTTTGTGTACCAGCAGTCCTCGAATGTACTTCTCACCTGCCTTGCCTATCCTTGCCTTGCCTTGGCAACACAACAGTTTCCTTGCCTTGCCCTGCTAGCTCTCTGGAGCCTTGCATTCCTTTGCACGTCCATGCCCCGCCCTTGACCTGCCTACTGCTTTCCTCCAGGGCCTTGGATTGCCGAGCCCTTCTTGTTTCTGCCTGGCCTACCCATCAGTGGACTTCCCTTCCTACGGCCAGCCTTGCCTCTAACGTCTGGGCCTTCTCTTGCCTACCACTCCATTTGCTTTGCCCTCACTGCTCTGGCCTTGCTTACCTCTCCCTTGACTTGCCCACAATTGCCTGCACTTGCTTTGCAGCGCCTTGCCTGCATGGAAGGCGAGGGCAAGAGTGGTAGGCAGGGCAAAGCAAAGCCAGCAAGTTGTAGGTAGTGCAAGGCAAGGCAGCAGAGGCAAAGGAAGCAGAGCAAGGGTAGCTTAAGAAGAACTAGACAAGGTACTGAAGGCAAGGCAAGGCCAAGAGACTCGGAGTGCCTTTCCTTGCCAAGGCAAGGACATAGTGCCAGTGTTGCTGGAGCAGATGTTAAGGTAGCATGGGGAGGAATAG
>NW_028120371.1:0-47472 GCF_965178545.1 Coloeus monedula
TCGGAGATCACTGAGTGCAACCAGCACCAGCACGGCCACCGCTGACCACGTCCATGCCATGCCACAGCCACAGGTGTTGGAGCACTCCCAGGGGTGGGCACTCCAAACCTCCCTGGGCAGCTGTGCCAAGGCCTGAGCGCCCTTTCCATGGAGGAATTTCCCCAATATCCACCCTGAGCCTCCCCTGGCCCAGCCTGAGGCCGTTCCCTCTCCTCCTGTCCCTGTTCCCTGGGAGCAGAGCCCGACCCCCCCGGCTGCCCCCTCCTGTCAGGGGCTTGTGCAGAGCCACAAGGTCCCGCCTGAGCCTCCTTTGCTGCAGGCTGTGCCCCTTTCCCAGCTCTCTCAGGAACTCTCCAGCCCCTTGCCAGCTCCGTTCCCTTGCCTGGACTGGCTCCAGCCCCTCCGTGTCCCTCTTGTCCCAGAGGTGCTGCCAGCACTGCAGGTGCCCCAGCAGTGCCAGCACAGGGACGGGCCCAGCGCGCCCGCGCATGCGCAGTGGGGGGTGGGGGGGGCCCAGAGCGCCCGCGCATGCGCAGTGGGTGGGGGGGGCGGGGGGGGCCCCGGCCGGCGCACCGCGCATGCGCAGTGGGTGGGGGGACGGCAGGCGCGCCCGCGCATGCGCAGTGGGGGGTGGGGGGGGGGGGCCCAGAGCGCCCGCGCATGCGCAGTGTGTGTGGGGGGGGCGGGGGGTCCCCGGCCGGCGCACCGCGCATGCGCAGTGGGTGGGGGGGACGGGGGGGCCCCGGCCGGCGCACCGCGCATGCGCAGTGGGGTGGGGGCCCGGCCAGGGCGCCCGCGCATGCGCAGTGGGTGTTGGGGGGGTCGTCCAGCTCTCCCGCGCATGCGCAGTGGGGGGGGGGGGGGGGGGTGGGTGGCCCAGCTCTCCCGCGCATGCGCAGTGGGGGTGGGGGGGGGGGGGGGCCAG
Source organism: Coloeus monedula (assembly GCF_965178545.1). Classification (NCBI taxonomy): domain Eukaryota; kingdom Metazoa; phylum Chordata; class Aves; order Passeriformes; family Corvidae; genus Coloeus; species Coloeus monedula. Next base: position 926 of record NW_028120371.1, read on the forward strand.
CGTGCCGGCGCATGCGCAGTGGGCGTGGGGGGGGCCGGCAGGCGCCCGCGCATGCGCAGTGGGGGTGGGGGGCAGCCGTCCAGCTCTCCCGCGCATGCGCAGTGGGGGGGGGGGGGGGGGGGGGGGCAGCTCTCCCGCGCATGCGCAGTGGGGAGGGGGCCCGGCCAGCTCGCCCGCGCATGCGCAGTGGGGGTGGGGGGGGCCCAGCGTGCCGGCGCATGCGCAGTGGGCCTGGGGGGGGCAGGCAGGCGCCCGCGCATGCGCAGTGGGGGTGGGGGGGCCGTCCAGCTCTCCCGCGCATGCGCGGGGGGGTGGGGGGGGGGGCCCAGCCTGCCGGCGCATGCGCAGTGGGTGGGGGGGACGGCAGGCGCGCCCGCGCATGCGCAGTGGGGGGTGGGGGGGCCCAGAGCGCCCGCGCATGCGCAGTGGGTGGGGGGGGGGGGGCCCCCGGCCGGCGCACCGCGCATGCGCAGTGGGTGGGGGGGGACGGCAGGCGCGCCCGCGCATGCGCAGTGGGGGGTGGGGGGGGGGGGGGGGCAGCTCTCCCGCGCATGTGCAGTGGGGTGGGGGGGGGCCCAGAGCGCCCGCGCATGCGCAGTGGGCTGGGAGGGGCCAGTGCGCCCGCGCATGCGCAGTGGGGGGTGGGGGGGGGGGGGCCCAGCCGGCCGGCGCATGCGCAGTGGGGGGGGGGGGGGGGGGGCAGCTCTCCCGCGCATGTGCAGTGGGGTGGGAGGGGGCCCAGAGCGCCCGCGCATGCGCAGTGGGCTGGGGGGGGGCCAGCGCGCCCGCGCATGCGCAGTGGGGGGTGGGGGGGGGGGGGGCCCAGCCGGCCGGCGCATGCGCAGTGGGGGGTGGGGGGGGGGGGGGGGGGGGGGGGCAACAGCCTGCCGGCGCATGCGCAGTGGGGGTGGGGGGGGCCCAGCGTAACGGCGCATGCGCAGTGGGGGTGGGGGGGCCGGCAGGCGCCCGCGCATGCGCAGTAGGGGTGGGGGGGGCCGTCCAGCTCTCCCGCGCATGCGCAGTGGGGTGGGGGCCCGGCCTGGGTGTGCCTTTTGTTCTGGTCCTCCGTGGGGCTGCCTTGAGAGCGGAATCAAGGTTGGAAAAGACCTCGGAGATCACTGAGTGCAACCAGCACCAGCACGGCCACCGCTGACCACGTCCATGCCATGCCACAGCCACAGGTGTTGGAGCACTCCCAGGGGTGGGCACTCCAAACCTCCCTGGGCAGCTGTGCCAAGGCCTGAGCGCCCTTTCCATGGAGGAATTTCCCCAATATCCACCCTGAGCCTCCCCTGGCCCAGCCTGAGGCCGTTCCCTCTCCTCCTGTCCCTGTTCCCTGGGAGCAGAGCCCGACCCCCCCGGCTGCCCCCTCCTGTCAGGGGCTTGTGCAGAGCCACAAGGTCCCGCCTGAGCCTCCTTTGCTGCAGGCTGTGCCCCTTTCCCAGCTCTCTCAGGAACTCTCCAGCCCCTTGCCAGCTCCGTTCCCTTGCCTGGACTGGCTCCAGCCCCTCCGTGTCCCTCTTGTCCCAGAGGTGCTGCCAGCACTGCAGGTGCCCCAGCAGTGCCAGCACAGGGACGGGCCCAGCGCGCCCGGGCATGTGCAGTGGGGTGGGGGGGGGGGGCCCAGAGCACCCGCGCATGCGCAGTGGGGAGGGGGGGGGGCCAGCGCGCCCGCGAATGCGCAGTGGGGGGTGGGGGGGGCCCAGAGCGCCCGCGCATGCGCAGTGGGTGGGGGGGGGGGGGGGGGGGCCCCCGGCCGGCGCACCGCGCATGCGCAGTGGGTGGGGGGGGACGGCAGGCGCGCCCGCGCATGCGCAGTGGGGGGTGGGGGGGGGGGGGCAGCTCTCCCGCGCATGTGCAGTGGGGTGGGGGGGGCCCAGAGCGCCCGCGCATGCGCAGTGGGCTGGGGGGGGCCAGCGCGCCCGCGCATGCGCAGTGGGGAGGGGGGGGGCCCAGCGTGCCGGCGCATGCGCAGTGGGGGTGTGGGGGGCCGGCAGGCGCCCGCGCATGCGCAGTAGGGGTGGGGGGGGGCCGTCCAGCTCTCCCGCGCATGCGCAGTGGGGTGGGGGCCCGGCCAGGGCGCCCGCGCATGCGCAGTGGGTGGGGGGGACAGGCCCAGCGCGCCCGCGCATGCGCATTAGGGGGTGGGGGGGGCAACAGCCTGCCGGTGCATGCGCAGTGGGGGTGGGGGGGGCCCAGCGTAACGGCGCATGCGCAGTGGGGGTGGGGGGGGGCCGGCAGGCGCACCGCGCATGCGCAGTGGGGGTGGGGGGAGCCGTCCAGCTCTCCCGCGCATGCGCAGTGGGGAGGGGGGGGGGCCAGCGCGCCCGCGCATGCGCAGTGGGGGGTGGGGGGGGCCCAGAGCGCCCGCGCATGCGCAGTGGGTGGGGGGGGACGGCAGGCGCGCCCGCGCATGCGCAGTGGGGGTGGGGGGGGGGGGGCAGCTCTCCCGCGCATGTGCAGTGGGGTGGGGGGGGCCGCCCAGCTCTCCCGCGCATGCGCAGTGGGGTGGGGTCCCGGCCAGGGCGCCCGCGCATGCGCAGTGGGGGTTGGGGGGGGGGTCGTCCAGCTCTCCCGCGCATGCGCAGTGCGGTGGGGGCCCGGCCAGGGCGCCCGCGCATGCGCAGTGGGGGGGGGGGGGGGTAGGGCCAGCGCGCCCGCGCATGCGCAGTGGGGGGCGGGGCCCAGCCTGGGGGTGCCTTTTGTGCTAGTTCTCCGTGGGGCTGCCTTGAGAGCGGAATCAAGGTTGGAAAAGACCTCGGAGATCACTGAGTGCAACCAGCACCAGCACGGCCACCGCTGACCACGTCCGTCCATGCCACAGCCACAGGTGTTGGAGCACTCCCAGGGGTGGGCACTCCAAACCTCCCTGGGCAGCTGTGCCAAGGCCTGAGCGCCCTTTCCATGGAGGAATTTCCCCAATATCCACCCTGAGCCTCCCCTGGCCCAGCCTGAGGCCGTTCCCTCTCCTCCTGTCCCTGTTCCCTGGGAGCAGAGCCCGACCCCCCCGGCTGCCCCCTCCTGTCAGGGACTTGTGCAGAGCCACAAGGTCCCGCCTTAGCCTCCTTTGCTGCAGGCTGTGCCCCTTTCCCAGCTCTCTCAGGAACTCTCCAGCGCCTTGCCAGCTCCGTTCCCTTGCCTGGACTCTGGTTAGGGTTAGAGTTAGGGACTCGGTTTAGGGTTAGTGTTAGGGGTTAGGGTTATGCCTAGGGTTAGGATTGAGAAAACCACAAAGCCAGGAGACCCAGGCACACTAACCGTGTAAAAGACCTACCAAGGTGACAGCAGCATATCCAAAACCTTGCTCCCTCTTCGTCATTCTGCTCAGAACTCGCCACAGCCTAAGGCCCGGTTTCTGGCTTGAGCTAGGGTTAGGGTTAGGGTTAGGGTTAGGCTTACGCCTAGGGTTAGGGTTGAGGAAACCACAAAGCCAGGAGCTCCCGGCGTACTCACCATGTGAAAGACATACCATGGTGACCGCAGCACATCCGAAACCTTCCTCCCTCTTCGTCATTCTGCTCAGAACTCGCCACAACCCTCTGCTGGATTTCTGGCTCAAGGTAGGGGTTGGGTCAGGGTTACGCCTAGGGTTAGGGTTAGGGTTGAGAAAACCACAAAGCCAGGAGCTCCAGGGATAGTCAGCATGCAAAAGGCATACCAAGGTGAGGAGGACACCGCCCAAACCTTGCTCCCTCTTTGTCATACTGCTCAGAACTTGCCACAACCCTCTGCCGGATTTCTGGCTCAAGGTAGGGTTAGGGATAGGGTTACGCCTTGGGTTAGGGTTAGGGTTACGCCTAGGGTTAAGGTTGAGAAAACCACAAAGCCAAGAGCTCCAGGGACACTGATCATGCAAAAGGCAGGCCAAGTTAAGCCTGGCACATCCAAAACCTTGCTCCCTCTTCTTGTTTCTGCAAGGGTAAGGGTTAGGGTTAGGGGCTCGGGTGAGTGTTAGGGGTTAGGGTTAGGGGTTAGGGTTAGGGTTATGCCTAGGGTTAGGATTGAGAAAACCACAAAGCCAGGGGACCCAGGGACACTAACCATGCAAAAGGCCGGTCAAGTTAAGCACAGCACATCAAAACCCTGCTCCCTCTTCCTCTTTCTGCTTGGAACTCACCACAGCCCAATGCCCAGTTTCTGGCTCGGCCTAGGGTTAGGGTTAGGGTTTGGTTTAGGGTTAGGGTTAGGGTTAGCTTACGCCTAGGGTTAGGGTTGAGGAAACCACAAAGCCAGGAGCTCCAGGCGTACTCACAAAGCAAAAGGCATACCAAGGTGACCGCAGCACATCCAAAACCTTGCTCCCTCTTCTTCTTTCTGCAAGGGTTAGGGTTAGGGGCTCGGGTTTGGGTTAGGCTTAGGGGTTCGGGTTATGCCTAGGCTTAGGATTAAGAAAACCACAAAGCCAGGAGACCCAGGGACACTAACCATACAAAAGGCAGGCCAACTTAAGCATGGCATATCAAAACCTTCCTCCCTCTTCCTCTTTCTGCTCGGAACTTACCACAGACCGATGCCTGATTACTGGCTCAATCTATGGTTAGAGTTAGGTTTAGGCGTTCTCCTAGGGTTCGGCTTGAGAAAACCACAAAGCCAGGAGCTCCAGGGATACTCAGCATGCAAAAGGCATACCAAGGTGAGGAGGACACCGCCCAAACCTTGCTCCCTCTTCGTCATTCTGCTCAGAACTTGCCACAACACTCTGCCAGATTTCTGGCTCAAGGTACGGTTAGGGATAGGGTTAGGCCTTGGGTTAGGGTAAGGGTTACGCCTAGGGTTAAGGTTGAGAAAACCACGAAGCCAGGGGACCCAGGGACACTAACCATGCAAAAGGCCGGTCAAGTTAAGCACAGCACATCAAAACCTTGCTCCCTCTTTCTCTTTCTGCTCGGAACTCACCACAGCCTAAGGCCCAGTTTCTGGCTTGAGCTTGGGTTAGGGTTTGGTTTAGGGTTAGGGTTAGGGTTAGGCTTACGCCTAGGGTTAGGGTTGAGGAAACCACAAAGCCAGGAGCTCCCGGCGTACTCACCATGCAAAAGACATACCATGGTGACCGCAGCACATCCGAAACCTTGCTCCCTCTTCCTCTTTCTGCTCAGAACTCGCCACAACCCTCTGCCGGATTTCTGGCTCAAGGTAGGGTTAGTGTTAGGGTTATGCCTAGGGTTTGGGTTGAGAAAACCACAAAGCCAGGAGCTCCAGGGACACTGATCATGCGAAAGGCAGGACAAGTTACGCACGGCACATCCAAAACCTTGCTCCCTCTTCTTCTTTCTGCAAGGGTTAGGGTTAGAGTTAGGGGCTCGGTTTAGTAGGGTTAGTGTTAGGGGTTAGGGTTCGTGTTATGCCTAGGGTTAGGATTGAGAAAACCACAAAGCCAGGAGACCCAGGCACACTAACCGTATAAAAGACCTACCAAGGTGACAGCAGCATATCCAAAACCTTGCTCCCTCTTCGTCATTCTGCTCAGAACTCGCCACAGCCTAAGGCCCAGTTTCTGGCTTGAGCTAGGGTTAGGGTTAGGGTTAGGGTTAGGCTTACGCCTAGGGTTAGGGTTGAGGAAACCACAAAGCCAGGAGCTCCCGGCGTACTCACCATGCAAAAGACATACCATGGTGACCACAGCACATCCGAAACCTTCCTCCCTCTTCCTCTTTCTGCTCAGAACTCGCCACAACCCTCTGCCGGATTTCTGGCTCAAGGTAGGGTTAGGGTTATGCCTAGGGTTTGGGTTGAGAAAACCACAAAGCCAGGAGCTCCAGGGACACTGATCATGCGAAAGGCAGGACAAGTTACGCACGGCACATCCAAAACCTTGCTCCCTCTTCTTCTTTCTGCAAGGGTTAGGGTTAGAGTTAGGGGCTCGGGTTTGGGTTAGGCTTAGGGGTTAGGGTTCGGGTTATGCCTGGGGTTAGGATTGAGAAAACCACAAAGCCAGGAAACCCAGGGACACTAACCATGTAAAAGGCAGGCCAGCTTAAGCATGGCATATCAAAACCTTGCTCCCTCTTCCTCTTTCTGCGCGGAACTCACCATAGCCCGATGACCGATTAGTGGCTCAATCTACGGTTAGGGTTAGGGTTAGGCGTTCTCCTAGGGTTAGGGTTGAGGAAACCACAAAGCCAGGAGCTCCAGGGATACTCAGCATGCAAAAGGCATACCAAGGTGAGGAGGACACAGCCCAAACCTTGCTCCCTCTTTGTCATTCTGCTCAGAATTGCCACAACCCTCTGCCGGATTTCTGGCTCAAGGTAGGGTTAGGGATAGGGTTACGCCTTGGGTTAGGGTTAGGGTTACGCCTAGGGTTAAGGTTGAGAAAACCACAAAGCCAGGAGCTCCAGGGACACTGATCATGTGAAAGGCAGGCCAAGTTAAGCACGGCACACCCAAAACCTTGCTCCCTCTTCTTCTTTCTGCAAGGGTAAGGGTTAGGGTTAGGGGCTCGGTATAGGGTTAGGGTTAGGGGTTAGGGTTAGGGTTATGCCTAGGGTTAGGATTGAGAAAACCACAAAGCCAGGGGACCCAGGGACACTAACCATGCAAAAGGCCGGTCAAGTTAAGCACAGCACATCAAAACCCTGCTCCCTCTTCCTCTTTCTGCTTGGAACTCACCACAGCCCAATGCCCAGTTTCTGGCTCGGCCTAGGGTTAGGGTTAGGGTTTGGTTTAGGGTTAGGGTTAGGGTTAGCTTACGCCTAGGGTTAGGGTTGAGGAAACCACAAAGCCAGGAGCTCCAGGCGTACTCACAAAGCAAAAGGCATACCAAGGTGACCGCAGCACATCCAAAACCTTGCTCCCTCTTCTTCTTTCTGCAAGGGTTAGGGTTAGGGGCTCGGGTTTGGGTTAGGCTTAGGGGTTCGGGTTATGCCTAGGCTTAGGATTAAGAAAACCACAAAGCCAGGAGACCCAGGGACACTAACCATACAAAAGGCAGGCCAACTTAAGCATGGCATATCAAAACCTTCCTCCCTCTTCCTCTTTCTGCTCGGAACTCACCACAGACCGATGCCCGATTACTGGCTCAATCTATGGTTAGGGTTAGGGTTAGGCGTTCTCCTAGGGTTCGGCTTGAGAAAACCACAAAGCCAGGAGCTCCAGGGATACTCAGCATGCAAAAGGCATACCAAGGTGAGGAGGACACCGCCCAAACCTTGCTCCCTCTTCGTCATTCTGCTCAGAACTTGCCACAACACTCTGCCGGATTTCTGGCTCAAGGTACGGTTAGGGATAGGGTTAGGCCTTGGGTTAGGGTAAGGGTTACGCCTAGGGTTAAGGTTGAGAAAACCACGAAGCCAGGGGACCCAGGGACACTAACCATGCAAAAGGCCGGTCAAGTTAAGCACAGCACATCAAAACCTTGCTCCCTCTTTCTCTTTCTGCTCGGAACTCACCACAGCCTAAGGCCCAGTTTCTGGCTTGAGCTTGGGTTAGGGTTTGGTTTAGGGTTAGGGTTAGGGTTAGGCTTACGCCTAGGGTTAGGGTTGAGGAAACCACAAAGCCAGGAGCTCCCGGCGTACTCACCATGCAAAAGACATACCATGGTGACCGCAGCACATCCGAAACCTTGCTCCCTCTTCCTCTTTCTGCTCAGAACTCGCCACAACCCTCTGCCGGATTTCTGGCTCAAGGTAGGGTTAGTGTTAGGGTTATGCCTAGGGTTTGGGTTGAGAAAACCACAAAGCCAGGAGCTCCAGGGACACTGATCATGCGAAAGGCAGGACAAGTTACGCACGGCACATCCAAAACCTTGCTCCCTCTTCTTCTTTCTGCAAGGGTTAGGGTTAGAGTTAGGGGCTCGGTTTAGTAGGGTTAGTGTTAGGGGTTAGGGTTCGTGTTATGCCTAGGGTTAGGATTGAGAAAACCACAAAGCCAGGAGACCCAGGCACACTAACCGTATAAAAGACCTACCAAGGTGACAGCAGCATATCCAAAACCTTGCTCCCTCTTCGTCATTCTGCTCAGAACTCGCCACAGCCTAAGGCCCAGTTTCTGGCTTGAGCTAGGGTTAGGGTTAGGGTTAGGCTTACGCCTAGGGTTAGGGTTGAGGAAACCACAAAGCCAGGAGCTCCCGGCGTACTCACCATGCAAAAGACATACCATGGTGACCACAGCACATCCGAAACCTTCCTCCCTCTTCCTCTTTCTGCTCAGAACTCGCCACAACCCTCTGCCGGATTTCTAGCTCAAGGTAGGGTTAGGGTTATGCCTAGGGTTTGGGTTGAGAAAACCACAAAGCCAGGAGCTCCAGGGACACTGATCATGCGAAAGGCAGGACAAGTTACGCACGGCACATCCAAAACCTTGCTCCCTCTTCTTCTTTCTGCAAGGGTTAGGGTTAGGGTTAGGGGCTCGGGTTTGGGTTAGGCTTAGGGGTTAGGGTTCGGGTTATGCCTGGGGTTAGGATTGAGAAAACCACAAAGCCAGGAAACCCAGGGACACTAACCATGTAAAAGGCAGGCCAGCTTAAGCATGGCATATCAAAACCTTCCTCCCTCTTCCTCTTTCTGCGCGGAACTCACCATAGCCCGATGACCGATTAGTGGCTCAATCTACGGTTAGGGTTAGGGTTAGGCGTTCTCCTAGGGTTAGGGTTGAGGAAACCACAAAGCCAGGAGCTCCAGGGATACTCAGCATGCAAAAGGCATACCAAGGTGAGGAGGACACAGCCCAAACCTTGCTCCCTCTTTGTCATTCTGCTCAGAATTGCCACAACCCTCTGCCGGATTTCTGGCTCAAGGTAGGGTTAGGGATAGAGTTAGGCCTTGGGTTAGGGTTAGGGTTACGCCTAGGGTTAAGGTTGAGAAAACCACAAAGCCAGGAGCTCCAGGGACACTGATCATGTGAAAGGCAGGCCAAGTTAAGCACGGCACACCCAAAACCTTGCTCCCTCTTCTTCTTTCTGCAAGGGTAAGGGTTAGGGTTAGGGGCTCGGTATAGGGTTAGGGTTAGGGGTTAGGGTTAGGGTTATGCCTAGGGTTAGGATTGAGAAAACCACAAAGCCAGGAGACCCACGGACACTAACCATGCAAAAGACCTACCAAGGTGACAGCAGCATATCCAAAACCTTGCTCCCTCTTCGTCATTCTGCTCAGAACTCGCCACAGCCTAAGGCCCAGTTTCTGGTTTGTGCTAGGGTTAGGGTTTGGTTTAGGGTTAGGGTTAGGGTTAGGCTTACGCCTAGGGTTAGAGTTGAGGAAACCACAACCACAAAGCCAGGAGCTCCCGGCGTACTCACCATGCAAAAGACATACCATGGTGACCGCAGCACATCCAAAACCTTCCTCCCTCTTCGTCATTCTGCTCAGAAATCGCCACAACCCTCTGCTGGATTTCTGGCTCAAGGTAGGGGTTGGGTCAGTGTTACGCCTAGGGTTAGGGTTAGGGTTGAGAAAACCACAAAGCCAGGAGCTCCAGGGATAGTCAGCATGCAAAAGGCATACCAAGGTGAGGAGGACACCGCCCAAACCTTGCTCCCTCTTTGTCATACTGCTCAGAACTTGCCACAACCCTCTGCCGGATTTCTGGCTCAAGGTAGGGTTAGGGATAGGGTTAGGCCTTGGGTTAGGGTTAGGGTTACGCCTAGGGTTAAGGTTGAGAAAACCACAAAGCCAGGAGCTCCAGGGACACTGATCATGCAAAAGGCAGGCCAAGTTAAGCGTGGCACATCCAAAACCTTGCTCCCTCTTCTTCTTTCTGCAAGGGTAAGGGTTAGGGGCTCGGGTGAGGGTTAGGGGTTAGGGTTAGGGGTTAGGGTTAGGGTTTTGCCTAGGGTTAGGATTGAGAAAACCACAAAGCCAGGGGACCCAGGCACACTAACCATGCAAAAGGCGGGTCAAGTTAAGCACAGCACATCAAAACCCTGCTCCCTCTTCCTCTTTCTGCTCGGAACTCCCCACAGACCGATGCCCGATTACTGGCTCAATCTATGGTTAGGGTTAGGGTTAGGCGTTCTCCTAGGGTTAGGCTTGAGAAAACCACAAAGCCAGGAGCTCCAGGGATACTCAGCATGCAAAAGGCATACCAAGGTGAGGAGGACACAGCCCAAACCTTGCTCCCTCTTTGTCATTCTGCTCAGAATTGCCACAACCCTCTGCCGGATTTCTGGCTCAAGGTAGGGTTAGGGATAGAGTTAGGCCTTGGGTTAGGGTTAGGGTTACGCCTAGGGTTAAGGTTGAGAAAACCACAAAGCCAGGAGCTCCAGGGACACTGATCATGTGAAAGGCAGGCCAAGTTAAGCACGGCACACCCAAAACCTTGCTCCCTCTTCTTCTTTCTGCAAGGGTAAGGGTTAGGGTTAGGGGCTCGGTATAGGGTTAGGGTTAGGGGTTAGGGTTAGGGTTATGCCTAGGGTTAGGATTGAGAAAACCACAAAGCCAGGAGACCCACGGACACTAACCATGCAAAAGACCTACCAAGGTGACAGCAGCATATCCAAAACCTTGCTCCCTCTTCGTCATTCTGCTCAGAACTCGCCACAGCCTAAGGCCCAGTTTCTGGTTTGTGCTAGGGTTAGGGTTTGGTTTAGGGTTAGGGTTAGGGTTAGGCTTACGCCTAGGGTTAGAGTTGAGGAAACCACAAAGCCAGGAGCTCCCGGCGTACTCACCATGCAAAAGACATACCATGGTGACCGCAGCACATCCAAAACCTTCCTCCCTCTTCGTCATTCTGCTCAGAAATCGCCACAACCCTCTGCTGGATTTCTGGCTCAAGGTAGGGGTTGGGTCAGTGTTACGCCTAGGGTTAGGGTTAGGGTTGAGAAAACCACAAAGCCAGGAGCTCCAGGGATAGTCAGCATGCAAAAGGCATACCAAGGTGAGGAGGACACCGCCCAAACCTTGCTCCCTCTTTGTCATACTGCTCAGAACTTGCCACAACCCTCTGCCGGATTTCTGGCTCAAGGTAGGGTTAGGGATAGGGTTAGGCCTTGGGTTAGGGTTAGGGTTACGCCTAGGGTTAAGGTTGAGAAAACCACAAAGCCAGGAGCTCCAGGGACACTGATCATGCAAAAGGCAGGCCAAGTTAAGCGTGGCACATCCAAAACCTTGCTCCCTCTTCTTCTTTCTGCAAGGGTAAGGGTTAGGGGCTCGGGTGAGGGTTAGGGGTTAGGGTTAGGGGTTAGGGTTAGGGTTTTGCCTAGGGTTAGGATTGAGAAAACCACAAAGCCAGGGGACCCAGGCACACTAACCATGCAAAAGGCGGGTCAAGTTAAGCACAGCACATCAAAACCCTGCTCCCTCTTCCTCTTTCTGCTCGGAACTCCCCACAGACCGATGCCCGATTACTGGCTCAATCTATGGTTAGGGTTAGGGTTAGGCGTTCTCCTAGGGTTAGGCTTGAGAAAACCACAAAGCCAGGAGCTCCAGGGATACTCAGCATGCAAAAGGCATACCAAGGTGAGGAGGACACAGCCCAAACCTTGCTCCCTCTTTGTCATTCTGCTCAGAATTGCCACAACCCTCTGCCGGATTTCTGGCTCAAGGTACGGTTAGGGATAGGGTTAGGCCTTGGGTTAGGGTAAGGGTTACGCCTAGGGTTAAGGTTGAGAAAACCACAAAGCCAAGAGCTCCAGGGACACTGATCATGCGAAAGGCAGGCCAAGTTAAGCACGGCACATCCAAAACCACAAAGTGGGGAGGGGGGGGCCGGCGCGCCCGCGCATGCGCAGTGGGGGGTGGGGGGGCCCAGCGTGCCCGCGCATGCGCAGTGGGTGGGAGGGGCGGGGGGGGCCCCGGCAGGCGCACCGCGCATGCGCAGTGGGGGTGGGGGGGCCGTCCAGCTCTCCCGCGCATGCGCAGTGGGGTGGGGGCCCGGCCCGCGCGCCCACGCATGCGCAGTGGGGGTGGGGGGGCCGGCAGGCGCCCGCGCATGCGCAGTAGGGGTGGGGGGGGCCGTCCAGCTCTCCCGCGCATGCGCAGTGGGGTGGGGGCCCGGCCAGCTCGCCCGCGCATGCGCAGTGGGGGGGGGTGGGGGGGGGGGGGCCCAGCCTGCCGGCGCATGCGCAGTGGGTGGGGGGGACGGCAGGCGCGCCCGCGCATGCGCAGTGGGGGGTGGGGGGGGGGGCCCAGAGCGCCCGCGCATGCGCAGTGGGTGGGGGGGGGGGGGGGGCCCCGGCCGGCGCACCGCGCATGCGCAGTGGGTGGGGGGGGACGGCAGGCGCCCGCGCATGCGCAGTAGGGGTGGGGGGGGCCGTCCAGCTCTCCCGCGCATGCGCAGTGGGGTGGGGGCCCGGCCAGGGCGCCCGTGCATGCGCAGTGGGATGGGGGGCCCAGCCTGGGTGTGCCTTTTGTTCTGGTCCTCCGTGGGGCTGCCTTGAGAGCGGAATCAAGGTTGGAAAAGACCTCGGAGATCACTGAGTGCAACCAGCACCAGCACGGCCACCGCTGACCACGTCCATGCCATGCCACAGCCACAGGTGTTGGAGCACTCCCAGGGGTGGGCACTCCAAACCTCCCTGGGCAGCTGTGCCAAGGCCTGAGCGCCCTTTCCATGGAGGAATTTCCCCAATATCCACCCTGAGCCTCCCCTGGCCCAGCCTGAGGCCGTTCCCTCTCCTCCTGTCCCTGTTCCCTGGGAGCAGAGCCCGACCCCCCCGGCTGCCCCCTCCTGTCAGGGGCTTGTGCAGAGCCACAAGGTCCCGCCTGAGCCTCCTTTGCTGCAGGCTGTGCCCCTTTCCCAGCTCTCTCAGGAACTCTCCAGCCCCTTGCCAGCTCCGTTCCCTTGCCTGGACTGGCTCCAGCCCCTCCGTGTCCCTCTTGTCCCAGAGGTGCTGCCAGCACTGCAGGTGCCCCAGCAGTGCCAGCACAGGGACGGGCCCAGCGCGCCCGCGCATGTGCAGTGGGGGGTGGGGGGGGCCCAGAGCGCCCGCGCATGCGCAGTGGGTGGGGGGGGCGGGGGGGGCCCCGGCCGGCGCACCGCGCATGCGCAGTGGGTGGGGGGGACGGCAGGCGCGCCCGCGCATGCGCAGTGGGGGGTGGGGGGGGGGGGGGGGGCCCAGAGCGCCCGCGCATGCGCAGTGTGTGGGGGGGGGGCGGGGGGTCCCCGGCCGGCGCACCGCGCATGCGCAGTGGGTGGGGGGGACGGGGGGGGCCCCGGCCGGCGCACCGCGCATGCGCAGTGGGGTGGGGGCCCGGCCAGGGCGCCCGCGCATGCGCAGTGGGTGTTGGGGGGGTCGTCCAGCTCTCCCGCGCATGCGCAGTGGGGAGGGGGCCCGGCCAGCTCGCCCGCGCATGCGCAGTGGGGGTGGGGGGGGGCCAGCGTGCCGGCGCATGCGCAGTGGGGGTGGGGGGGGCCGGCAGGCGCCCGCGCATGCGCAGTGGGGGTGGGGGCAGCCGTCCAGCTCTCCCGCGCATGCGCAGTGGGGGGGGGGGGGGGGGGGGGGGGGAGGCCAGCTCTCCCGCGCATGCGCAGTGGGGAGGGGGCCCGGCCAGCTCGCCCGCGCATGCGCAGTGGGGGTGGGGGGGGCCGGCAGGCGCCCGCGCATGCGCAGTGGGGGTGGGGGGGCCGTCCAGCTCTCCCGCGCATGCGCAGTGGGTGGGGGGGACGGCAGGCGCGCCCGCGCATGCGCAGTGGGGGTGGGGGGGGCCCAGAGCGCCCGCGCATGCGCAGTGGGTGGGGGGGGGGGGGGGCCCCGGCCGGCGCACCGCGCATGCGCAGTGGGTGGGGGGGGACGGCAGGCGCGCCCGCGCATGCGCAGTGGGGGGTGGGGGGGGGGGGGGCAGCTCTCCCGCGCATGTGCAGTGGGGTGGGGGGGGCCCAGAGCGCCCGCGCATGCGCAGTGGGCTGGGGGGGGCCAGCGCGCCCGCGCATGCGCAGTGGGGGGTGGGGGGGGGGGGGGGGGGCCCAGCCGGCCGGCGCATGCGCAGTGGGGGGTGTGGGGGGGGGGGGGGGGGGGGGGGCAACAGCCTGCCGGCGCATGCGCAGTGGGGGTGGGGGGGGCCCAGCGTAACGGCGCATGCGCAGTGGGGGTGGGGGGGGCCGGCAGGCGCACCGCGCATGCGCAGTGGGGGTGGGGGGGCCGGCAGGCGCCCGCGCATGCGCAGTAGGGGTAGGGGGGGCCTAGCCTGCCGGCGCATGCGCAGTGGGTGGGGGGGGCGGCGGGGGGCCCCGGCCGGCGCACCGCGCATGCGCAGTGGGAGGTGGGCGGGGCCCAGAGCGCCCGCGCATGCGCAGTGGGTGGGGGGGACGGCAGGCGCGCCCGCGCATGCGCAGTGGGGGGTGGGGGGGGGCCCAGAGCGCCCGCGCATGCGCAGTGGGTGGGGGGGGGGGGGGGCCCCGGCCGGCGCACCGCGCATGCGCAGTGGGTGGGGGGGGACGGCAGGCGCGCCCGCGCATGCGCAGTGGGGGGTGTGGGGGGGGGGGGCAGCTCTCCCGCGCATGTGCAGTGGGGTGGGGGGGGCCCAGAGCGCCCGCGCATGCGCAGTGGGCTGGGGGGGGCCAGCGCGCCCGCGCATGCGCAGTGGGGGGTGGGGGGGGGGGCCCAGCCGGCCGGCGCATGCGCAGTGGGGGGTGTGGGGGGGGGGGGGGGGGGGGCAACAGCCTGCCGGCGCATGCGCAGTGGGGGTGGGGGGGGCCCAGCGTAACGGCGCATGCGCAGTTGGGGGGGGGGGGGGGGGGGGGGGGGCCAGCCTGCCGGCGCATGCGCAGTGGGTGGGGGGGACGGCAGGCGCGCCCGCGCATGCGCAGTGGGGGGTGGGGGGGGCCCAGAGCGCCCGCGCATGCGCAGTGGGTGGGGGGGGGGGGGCCCCGGCCGGCGCACCGCGCATGCGCAGTGGGTGGGGGGGGACGGCAGGCGCGCCCGCGCATGCGCAGTGGGGGGTGGGGGGGGGGGGCAGCTCTCCCGCGCATGTGCAGTGGGGTGGGGGGGGGCCCAGAGCGCCCGCGCATGCGCAGTGGGCTGGGGGGGGCCGTCCAGCTCTCCCGCGCATGCGCAGTGGGGTTGGGGGGGTCGTCCAGCTCTCCCGCGCATGCGCAGTGGGTGGGGGGGACGGCAGGCGCGCCCGCGCATGCGCAGTGCGGGGTGGGGGGGGCCCAGAGCGCCCGCGCATGCGCAGTGGGTGGGGGGGGGGGGGGGGGCCCCGGCCGGCGCACCGCGCATGCGCAGTGGGTGGGGGGGGACGGCAGGCGCGCCCGCGCATGCGCAGTGGGGGGTGTGGGGGGGGGGGGCAGCTCTCCCGCGCATGTGCAGTGGGGTGGGGGGGGCCCAGAGCGCCCGCGCATGCGCAGTGGGCTGGGGGGGGCCAGCGCGCCCGCGCATGCGCAGTGGGGGGTGGGGGGGGGGGGGGGGCCCAGCCGGCCGGCGCATGCGCAGTGGGGGGTGGGGGGGGCCCAGCGTAACGGCGCATGCGCAGTGGGGGTGGGGGGGGCCGGCAGGCGCACCGCGCATGCGCAGTGGGGGTGGGGGGGCCGTCCAGCTCTCCCGCGCATGCGCAGTGGGGTGGGGGCCCGGCCCGCGCGCCCGCGCATGCGCAGTGGGGGTGGGGGGGCCGGCAGGCGCCCGCGCATGCGCAGTGGGGTGGGGGCCCGGCCCGCGCGCCCGCGCATGCGCAGTGGGGGTGGGGGGGGCCGGCAGGCGCACCGCGCATGCGCAGTGGGGTGGGGGCCCGCCCAGGGCGCCCGCGCATGCGCAGTGGGTGTTGGGGGGGGTCGTCCAGCTCTCCCGCGCATGCGCAGTGGGGTGGGGGGCCCAGCTTGGGGGTGCCTTTTGTTCTGGTCCTCCGTGGGGCTGCCTTGAGAGCGGAATCAAGGTTGGAAAAGACCTCGGAGATCACTGAGTGCAACCAGCACCAGCACGGCCACCGCTGACCACGTCCATGCCATGCCACAGCCACAGGTGTTGGAGCACTCCCAGGGGTGGGCACTCCAAACCTCCCTGGGCAGCTGTGCCAAGGCCTGAGCGCCCTTTCCATGGAGGAATTTCCCCAATATCCACCCTGAGCCTCCCCTGGCCCAGCCTGAGGCCGTTCCCTCTCCTCCTGTCCCTGTTCCCTGGGAGCAGAGCCCGACCCCCCCGGCTGCCCCCTCCTGTCAGGGGCTTGTGCAGAGCCACAAGGTCCCGCCTGAGCCTCCTTTGCTGCAGGCTGTGCCCCTTTCCCAGCTCTCTCAGGAACTCTCCAGCGCCTTGCCAGCTCCGTTCCCTTGCCTGGACTGGCTCCAGCCCCTCCGTGTCCCTCTTGTCCCAGAGGTGCTGCCAGCACTGCAGGTGCCCCAGCAGTGCCAGCACAGGGACGGGCCCAGCGCGCCCGGGCATGTGCAGTGGGGTGGGGGGGGGGGGCCCAGAGCACCCGCGCATGCGCAGTGGGGAGGGGGGGGGGCCAGCGCGCCCGCGAATGCGCAGTGGGGGGTGGGGGGGGCCCAGAGCGCCCGCGCATGCGCAGTGGGTGGGGGGGGGGGGGGGGGGGCCCCCGGCCGGCGCACCGCGCATGCGCAGTGGGTGGGGGGGGACGGCAGGCGCGCCCGCGCATGCGCAGTGGGGGGTGGGGGGGGGGGGGGCAGCTCTCCCGCGCATGTGCAGTGGGGTGGGGGGGGCCCAGAGCGCCCGCGCATGCGCAGTGGGCTGGGGGGGGCCAGCGCGCCCGCGCATGCGCAGTGGGGAGGGGGGGGGCCCAGCGTGCCGGCGCATGCGCAGTGGGGGTGTGGGGGGCCGGCAGGCGCCCGCGCATGCGCAGTAGGGGTGGGGGGGGGCCGTCCAGCTCTCCCGCGCATGCGCAGTGGGGTGGGGGCCCGGCCAGGGCGCCCGCGCATGCGCAGTGGGTGGGGGGGACAGGCCCAGCGCGCCCGCGCATGCGCATTAGGGGGTGGGGGGGGCAACAGCCTGCCGGTGCATGCGCAGTGGGGGTGGGGGGGGCCCAGCGTAACGGCGCATGCGCAGTGGGGGTGGGGGGGGGCCGGCAGGCGCACCGCGCATGCGCAGTGGGGGTGGGGGGAGCCGTCCAGCTCTCCCGCGCATGCGCAGTGGGGAGGGGGGGGGGCCAGCGCGCCCGCGCATGCGCAGTGGGGGGTGGGGGGGGCCCAGAGCGCCCGCGCATGCGCAGTGGGTGGGGGGGGACGGCAGGCGCGCCCGCGCATGCGCAGTGGGGGTGGGGGGGGGGGGGCAGCTCTCCCGCGCATGTGCAGTGGGGTGGGGGGGGCCGCCCAGCTCTCCCGCGCATGCGCAGTGGGGTGGGGTCCCGGCCAGGGCGCCCGCGCATGCGCAGTGGGGGTTGGGGGGGGGGTCGTCCAGCTCTCCCGCGCATGCGCAGTGCGGTGGGGGCCCGGCCAGGGCGCCCGCGCATGCGCAGTGGGGGGGGGGGGGGGTAGGGCCAGCGCGCCCGCGCATGCGCAGTGGGGGGCGGGGCCCAGCCTGGGGGTGCCTTTTGTGCTAGTTCTCCGTGGGGCTGCCTTGAGAGCGGAATCAAGGTTGGAAAAGACCTCGGAGATCACTGAGTGCAACCAGCACCAGCACGGCCACCGCTGACCACGTCCGTCCATGCCACAGCCACAGGTGTTGGAGCACTCCCAGGGGTGGGCACTCCAAACCTCCCTGGGCAGCTGTGCCAAGGCCTGAGCGCCCTTTCCATGGAGGAATTTCCCCAATATCCACCCTGAGCCTCCCCTGGCCCAGCCTGAGGCCGTTCCCTCTCCTCCTGTCCCTGTTCCCTGGGAGCAGAGCCCGACCCCCCCGGCTGCCCCCTCCTGTCAGGGACTTGTGCAGAGCCACAAGGTCCCGCCTTAGCCTCCTTTGCTGCAGGCTGTGCCCCTTTCCCAGCTCTCTCAGGAACTCTCCAGCGCCTTGCCAGCTCCGTTCCCTTGCCTGGACTCTGGTTAGGGTTAGAGTTAGGGACTCGGTTTAGGGTTAGTGTTAGGGGTTAGGGTTATGCCTAGGGTTAGGATTGAGAAAACCACAAAGCCAGGAGACCCAGGCACACTAACCGTGTAAAAGACCTACCAAGGTGACAGCAGCATATCCAAAACCTTGCTCCCTCTTCGTCATTCTGCTCAGAACTCGCCACAGCCTAAGGCCCGGTTTCTGGCTTGAGCTAGGGTTAGGGTTAGGGTTAGGGTTAGGCTTACGCCTAGGGTTAGGGTTGAGGAAACCACAAAGCCAGGAGCTCCCGGCGTACTCACCATGTGAAAGACATACCATGGTGACCGCAGCACATCCGAAACCTTCCTCCCTCTTCGTCATTCTGCTCAGAACTCGCCACAACCCTCTGCTGGATTTCTGGCTCAAGGTAGGGGTTGGGTCAGGGTTACGCCTAGGGTTAGGGTTAGGGTTGAGAAAACCACAAAGCCAGGAGCTCCAGGGATAGTCAGCATGCAAAAGGCATACCAAGGTGAGGAGGACACCGCCCAAACCTTGCTCCCTCTTTGTCATACTGCTCAGAACTTGCCACAACCCTCTGCCGGATTTCTGGCTCAAGGTAGGGTTAGGGATAGGGTTACGCCTTGGGTTAGGGTTAGGGTTACGCCTAGGGTTAAGGTTGAGAAAACCACAAAGCCAAGAGCTCCAGGGACACTGATCATGCAAAAGGCAGGCCAAGTTAAGCCTGGCACATCCAAAACCTTGCTCCCTCTTCTTGTTTCTGCAAGGGTAAGGGTTAGGGTTAGGGGCTCGGGTGAGTGTTAGGGGTTAGGGTTAGGGGTTAGGGTTAGGGTTATGCCTAGGGTTAGGATTGAGAAAACCACAAAGCCAGGGGACCCAGGGACACTAACCATGCAAAAGGCCGGTCAAGTTAAGCACAGCACATCAAAACCCTGCTCCCTCTTCCTCTTTCTGCTTGGAACTCACCACAGCCCAATGCCCAGTTTCTGGCTCGGCCTAGGGTTAGGGTTAGGGTTTGGTTTAGGGTTAGGGTTAGGGTTAGCTTACGCCTAGGGTTAGGGTTGAGGAAACCACAAAGCCAGGAGCTCCAGGCGTACTCACAAAGCAAAAGGCATACCAAGGTGACCGCAGCACATCCAAAACCTTGCTCCCTCTTCTTCTTTCTGCAAGGGTTAGGGTTAGGGGCTCGGGTTTGGGTTAGGCTTAGGGGTTCGGGTTATGCCTAGGCTTAGGATTAAGAAAACCACAAAGCCAGGAGACCCAGGGACACTAACCATACAAAAGGCAGGCCAACTTAAGCATGGCATATCAAAACCTTCCTCCCTCTTCCTCTTTCTGCTCGGAACTTACCACAGACCGATGCCTGATTACTGGCTCAATCTATGGTTAGAGTTAGGTTTAGGCGTTCTCCTAGGGTTCGGCTTGAGAAAAC
This sequence comes from Coloeus monedula, assembly GCF_965178545.1. Classification (NCBI taxonomy): domain Eukaryota; kingdom Metazoa; phylum Chordata; class Aves; order Passeriformes; family Corvidae; genus Coloeus; species Coloeus monedula. The sequence continues at coordinate 20,155 of NW_028120371.1, forward strand.
CACAAAGCCAGGAGCTCCAGGGATACTCAGCATGCAAAAGGCATACCAAGGTGAGGAGGACACCGCCCAAACCTTGCTCCCTCTTCGTCATTCTGCTCAGAACTTGCCACAACACTCTGCCAGATTTCTGGCTCAAGGTACGGTTAGGGATAGGGTTAGGCCTTGGGTTAGGGTAAGGGTTACGCCTAGGGTTAAGGTTGAGAAAACCACGAAGCCAGGGGACCCAGGGACACTAACCATGCAAAAGGCCGGTCAAGTTAAGCACAGCACATCAAAACCTTGCTCCCTCTTTCTCTTTCTGCTCGGAACTCACCACAGCCTAAGGCCCAGTTTCTGGCTTGAGCTTGGGTTAGGGTTTGGTTTAGGGTTAGGGTTAGGGTTAGGCTTACGCCTAGGGTTAGGGTTGAGGAAACCACAAAGCCAGGAGCTCCCGGCGTACTCACCATGCAAAAGACATACCATGGTGACCGCAGCACATCCGAAACCTTGCTCCCTCTTCCTCTTTCTGCTCAGAACTCGCCACAACCCTCTGCCGGATTTCTGGCTCAAGGTAGGGTTAGTGTTAGGGTTATGCCTAGGGTTTGGGTTGAGAAAACCACAAAGCCAGGAGCTCCAGGGACACTGATCATGCGAAAGGCAGGACAAGTTACGCACGGCACATCCAAAACCTTGCTCCCTCTTCTTCTTTCTGCAAGGGTTAGGGTTAGAGTTAGGGGCTCGGTTTAGTAGGGTTAGTGTTAGGGGTTAGGGTTCGTGTTATGCCTAGGGTTAGGATTGAGAAAACCACAAAGCCAGGAGACCCAGGCACACTAACCGTATAAAAGACCTACCAAGGTGACAGCAGCATATCCAAAACCTTGCTCCCTCTTCGTCATTCTGCTCAGAACTCGCCACAGCCTAAGGCCCAGTTTCTGGCTTGAGCTAGGGTTAGGGTTAGGGTTAGGGTTAGGCTTACGCCTAGGGTTAGGGTTGAGGAAACCACAAAGCCAGGAGCTCCCGGCGTACTCACCATGCAAAAGACATACCATGGTGACCACAGCACATCCGAAACCTTCCTCCCTCTTCCTCTTTCTGCTCAGAACTCGCCACAACCCTCTGCCGGATTTCTGGCTCAAGGTAGGGTTAGGGTTATGCCTAGGGTTTGGGTTGAGAAAACCACAAAGCCAGGAGCTCCAGGGACACTGATCATGCGAAAGGCAGGACAAGTTACGCACGGCACATCCAAAACCTTGCTCCCTCTTCTTCTTTCTGCAAGGGTTAGGGTTAGAGTTAGGGGCTCGGGTTTGGGTTAGGCTTAGGGGTTAGGGTTCGGGTTATGCCTGGGGTTAGGATTGAGAAAACCACAAAGCCAGGAAACCCAGGGACACTAACCATGTAAAAGGCAGGCCAGCTTAAGCATGGCATATCAAAACCTTGCTCCCTCTTCCTCTTTCTGCGCGGAACTCACCATAGCCCGATGACCGATTAGTGGCTCAATCTACGGTTAGGGTTAGGGTTAGGCGTTCTCCTAGGGTTAGGGTTGAGGAAACCACAAAGCCAGGAGCTCCAGGGATACTCAGCATGCAAAAGGCATACCAAGGTGAGGAGGACACAGCCCAAACCTTGCTCCCTCTTTGTCATTCTGCTCAGAATTGCCACAACCCTCTGCCGGATTTCTGGCTCAAGGTAGGGTTAGGGATAGGGTTACGCCTTGGGTTAGGGTTAGGGTTACGCCTAGGGTTAAGGTTGAGAAAACCACAAAGCCAGGAGCTCCAGGGACACTGATCATGTGAAAGGCAGGCCAAGTTAAGCACGGCACACCCAAAACCTTGCTCCCTCTTCTTCTTTCTGCAAGGGTAAGGGTTAGGGTTAGGGGCTCGGTATAGGGTTAGGGTTAGGGGTTAGGGTTAGGGTTATGCCTAGGGTTAGGATTGAGAAAACCACAAAGCCAGGGGACCCAGGGACACTAACCATGCAAAAGGCCGGTCAAGTTAAGCACAGCACATCAAAACCCTGCTCCCTCTTCCTCTTTCTGCTTGGAACTCACCACAGCCCAATGCCCAGTTTCTGGCTCGGCCTAGGGTTAGGGTTAGGGTTTGGTTTAGGGTTAGGGTTAGGGTTAGCTTACGCCTAGGGTTAGGGTTGAGGAAACCACAAAGCCAGGAGCTCCAGGCGTACTCACAAAGCAAAAGGCATACCAAGGTGACCGCAGCACATCCAAAACCTTGCTCCCTCTTCTTCTTTCTGCAAGGGTTAGGGTTAGGGGCTCGGGTTTGGGTTAGGCTTAGGGGTTCGGGTTATGCCTAGGCTTAGGATTAAGAAAACCACAAAGCCAGGAGACCCAGGGACACTAACCATACAAAAGGCAGGCCAACTTAAGCATGGCATATCAAAACCTTCCTCCCTCTTCCTCTTTCTGCTCGGAACTCACCACAGACCGATGCCCGATTACTGGCTCAATCTATGGTTAGGGTTAGGGTTAGGCGTTCTCCTAGGGTTCGGCTTGAGAAAACCACAAAGCCAGGAGCTCCAGGGATACTCAGCATGCAAAAGGCATACCAAGGTGAGGAGGACACCGCCCAAACCTTGCTCCCTCTTCGTCATTCTGCTCAGAACTTGCCACAACACTCTGCCGGATTTCTGGCTCAAGGTACGGTTAGGGATAGGGTTAGGCCTTGGGTTAGGGTAAGGGTTACGCCTAGGGTTAAGGTTGAGAAAACCACGAAGCCAGGGGACCCAGGGACACTAACCATGCAAAAGGCCGGTCAAGTTAAGCACAGCACATCAAAACCTTGCTCCCTCTTTCTCTTTCTGCTCGGAACTCACCACAGCCTAAGGCCCAGTTTCTGGCTTGAGCTTGGGTTAGGGTTTGGTTTAGGGTTAGGGTTAGGGTTAGGCTTACGCCTAGGGTTAGGGTTGAGGAAACCACAAAGCCAGGAGCTCCCGGCGTACTCACCATGCAAAAGACATACCATGGTGACCGCAGCACATCCGAAACCTTGCTCCCTCTTCCTCTTTCTGCTCAGAACTCGCCACAACCCTCTGCCGGATTTCTGGCTCAAGGTAGGGTTAGTGTTAGGGTTATGCCTAGGGTTTGGGTTGAGAAAACCACAAAGCCAGGAGCTCCAGGGACACTGATCATGCGAAAGGCAGGACAAGTTACGCACGGCACATCCAAAACCTTGCTCCCTCTTCTTCTTTCTGCAAGGGTTAGGGTTAGAGTTAGGGGCTCGGTTTAGTAGGGTTAGTGTTAGGGGTTAGGGTTCGTGTTATGCCTAGGGTTAGGATTGAGAAAACCACAAAGCCAGGAGACCCAGGCACACTAACCGTATAAAAGACCTACCAAGGTGACAGCAGCATATCCAAAACCTTGCTCCCTCTTCGTCATTCTGCTCAGAACTCGCCACAGCCTAAGGCCCAGTTTCTGGCTTGAGCTAGGGTTAGGGTTAGGGTTAGGCTTACGCCTAGGGTTAGGGTTGAGGAAACCACAAAGCCAGGAGCTCCCGGCGTACTCACCATGCAAAAGACATACCATGGTGACCACAGCACATCCGAAACCTTCCTCCCTCTTCCTCTTTCTGCTCAGAACTCGCCACAACCCTCTGCCGGATTTCTAGCTCAAGGTAGGGTTAGGGTTATGCCTAGGGTTTGGGTTGAGAAAACCACAAAGCCAGGAGCTCCAGGGACACTGATCATGCGAAAGGCAGGACAAGTTACGCACGGCACATCCAAAACCTTGCTCCCTCTTCTTCTTTCTGCAAGGGTTAGGGTTAGGGTTAGGGGCTCGGGTTTGGGTTAGGCTTAGGGGTTAGGGTTCGGGTTATGCCTGGGGTTAGGATTGAGAAAACCACAAAGCCAGGAAACCCAGGGACACTAACCATGTAAAAGGCAGGCCAGCTTAAGCATGGCATATCAAAACCTTCCTCCCTCTTCCTCTTTCTGCGCGGAACTCACCATAGCCCGATGACCGATTAGTGGCTCAATCTACGGTTAGGGTTAGGGTTAGGCGTTCTCCTAGGGTTAGGGTTGAGGAAACCACAAAGCCAGGAGCTCCAGGGATACTCAGCATGCAAAAGGCATACCAAGGTGAGGAGGACACAGCCCAAACCTTGCTCCCTCTTTGTCATTCTGCTCAGAATTGCCACAACCCTCTGCCGGATTTCTGGCTCAAGGTAGGGTTAGGGATAGAGTTAGGCCTTGGGTTAGGGTTAGGGTTACGCCTAGGGTTAAGGTTGAGAAAACCACAAAGCCAGGAGCTCCAGGGACACTGATCATGTGAAAGGCAGGCCAAGTTAAGCACGGCACACCCAAAACCTTGCTCCCTCTTCTTCTTTCTGCAAGGGTAAGGGTTAGGGTTAGGGGCTCGGTATAGGGTTAGGGTTAGGGGTTAGGGTTAGGGTTATGCCTAGGGTTAGGATTGAGAAAACCACAAAGCCAGGAGACCCACGGACACTAACCATGCAAAAGACCTACCAAGGTGACAGCAGCATATCCAAAACCTTGCTCCCTCTTCGTCATTCTGCTCAGAACTCGCCACAGCCTAAGGCCCAGTTTCTGGTTTGTGCTAGGGTTAGGGTTTGGTTTAGGGTTAGGGTTAGGGTTAGGCTTACGCCTAGGGTTAGAGTTGAGGAAACCACAAAGCCAGGAGCTCCCGGCGTACTCACCATGCAAAAGACATACCATGGTGACCGCAGCACATCCAAAACCTTCCTCCCTCTTCGTCATTCTGCTCAGAAATCGCCACAACCCTCTGCTGGATTTCTGGCTCAAGGTAGGGGTTGGGTCAGTGTTACGCCTAGGGTTAGGGTTAGGGTTGAGAAAACCACAAAGCCAGGAGCTCCAGGGATAGTCAGCATGCAAAAGGCATACCAAGGTGAGGAGGACACCGCCCAAACCTTGCTCCCTCTTTGTCATACTGCTCAGAACTTGCCACAACCCTCTGCCGGATTTCTGGCTCAAGGTAGGGTTAGGGATAGGGTTAGGCCTTGGGTTAGGGTTAGGGTTACGCCTAGGGTTAAGGTTGAGAAAACCACAAAGCCAGGAGCTCCAGGGACACTGATCATGCAAAAGGCAGGCCAAGTTAAGCGTGGCACATCCAAAACCTTGCTCCCTCTTCTTCTTTCTGCAAGGGTAAGGGTTAGGGGCTCGGGTGAGGGTTAGGGGTTAGGGTTAGGGGTTAGGGTTAGGGTTTTGCCTAGGGTTAGGATTGAGAAAACCACAAAGCCAGGGGACCCAGGCACACTAACCATGCAAAAGGCGGGTCAAGTTAAGCACAGCACATCAAAACCCTGCTCCCTCTTCCTCTTTCTGCTCGGAACTCCCCACAGACCGATGCCCGATTACTGGCTCAATCTATGGTTAGGGTTAGGGTTAGGCGTTCTCCTAGGGTTAGGCTTGAGAAAACCACAAAGCCAGGAGCTCCAGGGATACTCAGCATGCAAAAGGCATACCAAGGTGAGGAGGACACAGCCCAAACCTTGCTCCCTCTTTGTCATTCTGCTCAGAATTGCCACAACCCTCTGCCGGATTTCTGGCTCAAGGTAGGGTTAGGGATAGAGTTAGGCCTTGGGTTAGGGTTAGGGTTACGCCTAGGGTTAAGGTTGAGAAAACCACAAAGCCAGGAGCTCCAGGGACACTGATCATGTGAAAGGCAGGCCAAGTTAAGCACGGCACACCCAAAACCTTGCTCCCTCTTCTTCTTTCTGCAAGGGTAAGGGTTAGGGTTAGGGGCTCGGTATAGGGTTAGGGTTAGGGGTTAGGGTTAGGGTTATGCCTAGGGTTAGGATTGAGAAAACCACAAAGCCAGGAGACCCACGGACACTAACCATGCAAAAGACCTACCAAGGTGACAGCAGCATATCCAAAACCTTGCTCCCTCTTCGTCATTCTGCTCAGAACTCGCCACAGCCTAAGGCCCAGTTTCTGGTTTGTGCTAGGGTTAGGGTTTGGTTTAGGGTTAGGGTTAGGGTTAGGCTTACGCCTAGGGTTAGAGTTGAGGAAACCACAAAGCCAGGAGCTCCCGGCGTACTCACCATGCAAAAGACATACCATGGTGACCGCAGCACATCCAAAACCTTCCTCCCTCTTCGTCATTCTGCTCAGAAATCGCCACAACCCTCTGCTGGATTTCTGGCTCAAGGTAGGGGTTGGGTCAGTGTTACGCCTAGGGTTAGGGTTAGGGTTGAGAAAACCACAAAGCCAGGAGCTCCAGGGATAGTCAGCATGCAAAAGGCATACCAAGGTGAGGAGGACACCGCCCAAACCTTGCTCCCTCTTTGTCATTCTGCTCAGAATTGCCACAACCCTCTGCCGGATTTCTGGCTCAAGGTAGGGTTAGGGATAGGGTTACGCCTTGGGTTAGGGTTAGGGTTACGCCTAGGGTTAAGGTTGAGAAAACCACAAAGCCAGGAGCTCCAGGGACACTGATCATGTGAAAGGCAGGCCAAGTTAAGCACGGCACACCCAAAACCTTGCTCCCTCTTCTTCTTTCTGCAAGGGTAAGGGTTAGGGTTAGGGGCTCGGTATAGGGTTAGGGTTAGGGGTTAGGGTTAGGGTTATGCCTAGGGTTAGGATTGAGAAAACCACAAAGCCAGGGGACCCAGGGACACTAACCATGCAAAAGGCCGGTCAAGTTAAGCACAGCACATCAAAACCCTGCTCCCTCTTCCTCTTTCTGCTTGGAACTCACCACAGCCCAATGCCCAGTTTCTGGCTCGGCCTAGGGTTAGGGTTAGGGTTTGGTTTAGGGTTAGGGTTAGGGTTAGCTTACGCCTAGGGTTAGGGTTGAGGAAACCACAAAGCCAGGAGCTCCAGGCGTACTCACAAAGCAAAAGGCATACCAAGGTGACCGCAGCACATCCAAAACCTTGCTCCCTCTTCTTCTTTCTGCAAGGGTTAGGGTTAGGGGCTCGGGTTTGGGTTAGGCTTAGGGGTTCGGGTTATGCCTAGGCTTAGGATTAAGAAAACCACAAAGCCAGGAGACCCAGGGACACTAACCATACAAAAGGCAGGCCAACTTAAGCATGGCATATCAAAACCTTCCTCCCTCTTCCTCTTTCTGCTCGGAACTCACCACAGACCGATGCCCGATTACTGGCTCAATCTATGGTTAGGGTTAGGGTTAGGCGTTCTCCTAGGGTTCGGCTTGAGAAAACCACAAAGCCAGGAGCTCCAGGGATACTCAGCATGCAAAAGGCATACCAAGGTGAGGAGGACACCGCCCAAACCTTGCTCCCTCTTCGTCATTCTGCTCAGAACTTGCCACAACACTCTGCCGGATTTCTGGCTCAAGGTACGGTTAGGGATAGGGTTAGGCCTTGGGTTAGGGTAAGGGTTACGCCTAGGGTTAAGGTTGAGAAAACCACGAAGCCAGGGGACCCAGGGACACTAACCATGCAAAAGGCCGGTCAAGTTAAGCACAGCACATCAAAACCTTGCTCCCTCTTTCTCTTTCTGCTCGGAACTCACCACAGCCTAAGGCCCAGTTTCTGGCTTGAGCTTGGGTTAGGGTTTGGTTTAGGGTTAGGGTTAGGGTTAGGCTTACGCCTAGGGTTAGGGTTGAGGAAACCACAAAGCCAGGAGCTCCCGGCGTACTCACCATGCAAAAGACATACCATGGTGACCGCAGCACATCCGAAACCTTGCTCCCTCTTCCTCTTTCTGCTCAGAACTCGCCACAACCCTCTGCCGGATTTCTGGCTCAAGGTAGGGTTAGTGTTAGGGTTATGCCTAGGGTTTGGGTTGAGAAAACCACAAAGCCAGGAGCTCCAGGGACACTGATCATGCGAAAGGCAGGACAAGTTACGCATGGCACATCCAAAACCTTGCTCCCTCTTCTTCTTTCTGCAAGGGTTAGGGTTAGAGTTAGGGGCTCGGTTTAGTAGGGTTAGTGTTAGGGGTTAGGGTTCGTGTTATGCCTAGGGTTAGGATTGAGAAAACCACAAAGCCAGGAGACCCAGGCACACTAACCGTATAAAAGACCTACCAAGGTGACAGCAGCATATCCAAAACCTTGCTCCCTCTTCGTCATTCTGCTCAGAACTCGCCACAGCCTAAGGCCCAGTTTCTGGCTTGAGCTAGGGTTAGGGTTAGGGTTAGGGTTAGGCTTACGCCTAGGGTTAGGGTTGAGGAAACCACAAAGCCAGGAGCTCCCGGCGTACTCACCATGCAAAAGACATACCATGGTGACCACAGCACATCCGAAACCTTCCTCCCTCTTCCTCTTTCTGCTCAGAACTCGCCACAACCCTCTGCCGGATTTCTAGCTCAAGGTAGGGTTAGGGTTATGCCTAGGGTTTGGGTTGAGAAAACCACAAAGCCAGGAGCTCCAGGGACACTGATCATGCGAAAGGCAGGACAAGTTACGCACGGCACATCCAAAACCTTGCTCCCTCTTCTTCTTTCTGCAAGGGTTAGGGTTAGGGTTAGGGGCTCGGGTTTGGGTTAGGCTTAGGGGTTAGGGTTCGGGTTATGCCTGGGGTTAGGATTGAGAAAACCACAAAGCCAGGAAACCCAGGGACACTAACCATGTAAAAGGCAGGCCAGCTTAAGCATGGCATATCAAAACCTTCCTCCCTCTTCCTCTTTCTGCGCGGAACTCACCATAGCCCGATGACCGATTAGTGGCTCAATCTACGGTTAGGGTTAGGGTTAGGCGTTCTCCTAGGGTTAGGGTTGAGGAAACCACAAAGCCAGGAGCTCCAGGGATACTCAGCATGCAAAAGGCATACCAAGGTGAGGAGGACACAGCCCAAACCTTGCTCCCTCTTTGTCATTCTGCTCAGAATTGCCACAACCCTCTGCCGGATTTCTGGCTCAAGGTAGGGTTAGGGATAGAGTTAGGCCTTGGGTTAGGGTTAGGGTTACGCCTAGGGTTAAGGTTGAGAAAACCACAAAGCCAGGAGCTCCAGGGACACTGATCATGTGAAAGGCAGGCCAAGTTAAGCACGGCACACCCAAAACCTTGCTCCCTCTTCTTCTTTCTGCAAGGGTAAGGGTTAGGGTTAGGGGCTCGGTATAGGGTTAGGGTTAGGGGTTAGGGTTAGGGTTATGCCTAGGGTTAGGATTGAGAAAACCACAAAGCCAGGAGACCCACGGACACTAACCATGCAAAAGACCTACCAAGGTGACAGCAGCATATCCAAAACCTTGCTCCCTCTTCGTCATTCTGCTCAGAACTCGCCACAGCCTAAGGCCCAGTTTCTGGTTTGTGCTAGGGTTAGGGTTTGGTTTAGGGTTAGGGTTAGGGTTAGGCTTACGCCTAGGGTTAGAGTTGAGGAAACCACAAAGCCAGGAGCTCCCGGCGTACTCACCATGCAAAAGACATACCATGGTGACCGCAGCACATCCAAAACCTTCCTCCCTCTTCGTCATTCTGCTCAGAAATCGCCACAACCCTCTGCTGGATTTCTGGCTCAAGGTAGGGGTTGGGTCAGTGTTACGCCTAGGGTTAGGGTTAGGGTTGAGAAAACCACAAAGCCAGGAGCTCCAGGGATAGTCAGCATGCAAAAGGCATACCAAGGTGAGGAGGACACCGCCCAAACCTTGCTCCCTCTTTGTCATACTGCTCAGAACTTGCCACAACCCTCTGCCGGATTTCTGGCTCAAGGTAGGGTTAGGGATAGGGTTAGGCCTTGGGTTAGGGTTAGGGTTACGCCTAGGGTTAAGGTTGAGAAAACCACAAAGCCAGGAGCTCCAGGGACACTGATCATGCAAAAGGCAGGCCAAGTTAAGCGTGGCACATCCAAAACCTTGCTCCCTCTTCTTCTTTCTGCAAGGGTAAGGGTTAGGGGCTCGGGTGAGGGTTAGGGGTTAGGGTTAGGGGTTAGGGTTAGGGTTTTGCCTAGGGTTAGGATTGAGAAAACCACAAAGCCAGGGGACCCAGGCACACTAACCATGCAAAAGGCGGGTCAAGTTAAGCACAGCACATCAAAACCCTGCTCCCTCTTCCTCTTTCTGCTCGGAACTCCCCACAGACCGATGCCCGATTACTGGCTCAATCTATGGTTAGGGTTAGGGTTAGGCGTTCTCCTAGGGTTAGGCTTGAGAAAACCACAAAGCCAGGAGCTCCAGGGATACTCAGCATGCAAAAGGCATACCAAGGTGAGGAGGACACAGCCCAAACCTTGCTCCCTCTTTGTCATTCTGCTCAGAATTGCCACAACCCTCTGCCGGATTTCTGGCTCAAGGTACGGTTAGGGATAGGGTTAGGCCTTGGGTTAGGGTAAGGGTTACGCCTAGGGTTAAGGTTGAGAAAACCACAAAGCCAAGAGCTCCAGGGACACTGATCATGCGAAAGGCAGGCCAAGTTAAGCACGGCACATCCAAAACCACAAAGTGGGGAGGGGGGGGCCGGCGCGCCCGCGCATGCGCAGTGGGGGGTGGGGGGGCCCAGCGTGCCCGCGCATGCGCAGTGGGTGGGGGGGGCGGGGGGGGCCCCGGCAGGCGCACCGCGCATGCGCAGTGGGGGTGGGGGGGCCGTCCAGCTCTCCCGCGCATGCGCAGTGGGGTGGGGGCCCGGCCCGCGCGCCCACGCATGCGCAGTGGGGGTGGGGGGGCCGGCAGGCGCCCGCGCATGCGCAGTAGGGGTGGGGGGGGCCGTCCAGCTCTCCCGCGCATGCGCAGTGGGGTGGGGGCCCGGCCAGGGCGCCCGTGCATGCGCAGTGGGATGGGGGGCCCAGCCTGGGTGTGCCTTTTGTTCTGGTCCTCCGTGGGGCTGCCTTGAGAGCGGAATCAAGGTTGGAAAAGACCTCTGAGATCACTGAGTGCAACCAGCACCAGCACGGCCACCGCTGACCACGTCCATGCCATGCCACAGCCACAGGTGTTGGAGCACTCCCAGGGGTGGGCACTCCAAACCTCCCTGGGCAGCTGTGCCAAGGCCTGAGCGCCCTTTCCATGGAGGAATTTCCCCAATATCCACCCTGAGCCTCCCCTGGCCCAGCCTGAGGCCGTTCCCTCTCCTCCTGTCCCTGTTCCCTGGGAGCAGAGCCCGACCCCCCCGGCTGCCCCCTCCTGTCAGGGGCTTGTGCAGAGCCACAAGGTCCCGCCTGAGCCTCCTTTGCTGCAGGCTGTGCCCCTTTCCCAGCTCTCTCAGGAACTCTCCAGCGCCTTGCCAGCTCCGTTCCCTTGCCTGGACTGGCTCCAGCCCCTCCGTGTCCCTCTTGTCCCCGAGGTGCTGCCAGCACTGCAGGTGCCCCAGCAGTGCCAGCACAGGGACGGGCCCAGCGCGCCCGCGCATGCGCAGTGGGGGGTGGGGGGGGCCCAGAGCGCCCGCGCATGCGCAGTGGGTGGGGGGGGCGGGGGGGGCCCCGGCAGGCGCACCGCGCATGCGCAGTGGGGGTGGGGGGGACGGCAGGCGCGCCCGCGCATGCGCAGTGGGGGGTGGGGGGGGGGGGGGGGCCCAGAGCGCCCGCGCATGCGCAGTGTGTGGGGGGGGGGCGGGGGGTCCCCGGCCGGCGCACCGCGCATGCGCAGTGGGTGGGGGGGACGGGGGGGGCCCCGGCCGGCGCACCGCGCATGCGCAGTGGGGTGGGGGCCCGGCCAGGGCGCCCGCGCATGCGCAGTGGGTGTTGGGGGGGTCGTCCAGCTCTCCCGCGCATGCGCAGTGGGGAGGGGGCCCGGCCAGCTCGCCCGCGCATGCGCAGTGGGGGTGGGGGGGGGCCAGCGTGCCGGCGCATGCGCAGTGGGCGTGGGGGGGGCCCAGAGCGCCCGCGCATGCGCAGTGGGGGTGGGGGCAGCCGTCCAGCTCTCCCGCGCATGCGCAGTGGGGGGGGTGGGGGGGGGGGGGGCCAGCTCTCCCGCGCATGCGCAGTGGGGAGGGGGCCCGGCCAGCTCGCCCGCGCATGCGCAGTGGGGGTGGGGGGGGCCGGCAGGCGCCCGCGCATGCGCAGTGGGCGTGGGGGGGCCGTCCAGCTCTCCCGCGCATGCGCAGTTGGGGGGGGGGGGGGGGGGGGGGCCAGCCTGCCGGCGCATGCGCAGTGGGTGGGGGGGACGGCAGGCGCGCCCGCGCATGCGCAGTGGGGGGTGGGGGGGGCCCAGAGCGCCCGCGCATGCGCAGTGGGTGGGGGGGGGGGGGCCCCGGCCGGCGCACCGCGCATGCGCAGTGGGTGGGGGGGGACGGCAGGCGCGCCCGCGCATGCGCAGTGGGGGGTGGGGGGGGGGGGGCAGCTCTCCCGCGCATGTGCAGTGGGGTGGGGGGGGGCCCAGAGCGCCCGCGCATGCGCAGTGGGCTGGGGGGGGCCGTCCAGCTCTCCCGCGCATGCGCAGTGGGGTTGGGGGGGTCGTCCAGCTCTCCCGCGCATGCGCAGTGGGTGGGGGGGACGGCAGGCGCGCCCGCGCATGCGCAGTGCGGGGTGGGGGGGGTCCAGAGCGCCCGCGCATGCGCAGTGGGTGGGGGGGGGGGGGGGCCCCGGCCGGCGCACCGCGCATGCGCAGTGGGTGGGGGGGGACGGCAGGCGCGCCCGCGCATGCGCAGTGGGGGGTGTGGGGGGGGGGGCAGCTCTCCCGCGCATGTGCAGTGGGGTGGGGGGGGCCCAGAGCGCCCGCGCATGCGCAGTGGGCTGGGGGGGGCCAGCGCGCCCGCGCATGCGCAGTGGGGGGTGGGGGGGGGGGGGGGCCCAGCCGGCCGGCGCATGCGCAGTGGGGGGTGGGGGGGGCCCAGCGTAACGGCGCATGCGCAGTGGGGGTGGGGGGGGCCGGCAGGCGCACCGCGCATGCGCAGTGGGGGTGGGGGGGCCGTCCAGCTCTCCCGCGCATGCGCAGTGGGGTGGGGGCCCGGCCCGCGCGCCCGCGCATGCGCAGTGGGGGTGGGGGGGCCGGCAGGCGCCCGCGCATGCGCAGTGGGGTGGGGGCCCGGCCCGCGCGCCCGCGCATGCGCAGTGGGGGTGGGGGGGGCCGGCAGGCGCACCGCGCATGCGCAGTGGGGTGGGGGCCCGCCCAGGGCGCCCGCGCATGCGCAGTGGGTGTTGGGGGGGGTCGTCCAGCTCTCCCGCGCATGCGCAGTGGGGTGGGGGGCCCAGCTTGGGGGTGCCTTTTGTTCTGGTCCTCCGTGGGGCTGCCTTGAGAGCGGAATCAAGGTTGGAAAAGACCTCGGAGATCACTGAGTGCAACCAGCACCAGCACGGCCACCGCTGACCACGTCCATGCCATGCCACAGCCACAGGTGTTGGAGCACTCCCAGGGGTGGGCACTCCAAACCTCCCTGGGCAGCTGTGCCAAGGCCTGAGCGCCCTTTCCATGGAGGAATTTCCCCAATCTCCACCCTGAGCCTCCCCTGGCCCAGCCTGAGGCCGTTCCCTCTCCTCCTGTCCCTGTTCCCTGGGAGCAGAGCCCGACCCCCCCGGCTGCCCCCTCCTGTCAGGGGCTTGTGCAGAGCCACAAGGTCCCGCCTGAGCCTCCTTTGCTGCAGGCTGTGCCCCTTTCCCAGCTCTCTCAGGAACTCTCCAGCGCCTTGCCAGCTCCGTTCCCTTGCCTGGACTGGCTCCAGCCCCTCCGTGTCCCTCTTGTCCCAGAGGTGCTGCCAGCACTGCAGGTGCCCCAGCAGTGCCAGCACAGGGACGGGCCCAGCGCGCCCGCGCATGCGCAGTGGGGGGTGGGGGGGGCCCAGAGCGCCCGCGCATGCGCAGTGGGTGGGGGGGGCGGGGGGGGCCCCGGCCGGCGCACCGCGCATGCGCAGTGGGTGGGGGGGACGGCAGGCGCGCCCGCGCATGCGCAGTGGGGGGTGGGGGGGGGGGGGGGCCCAGAGCGCCCGCGCATGCGCAGTGTGTGGGGGGGGGGCGGGGGGTCCCCGGCCGGCGCACCGCGCATGCGCAGTGGGTGGGGGGGACGGGGGGGGCCCCGGCCGGCGCACCGCGCATGCGCAGTGGGGTGGGGGCCCGGCCAGGGCGCCCGCGCATGCGCAGTGGGTGTTGGGGGGGTCGTCCAGCTCTCCCGCGCATGCGCAGTGGGGAGGGGGCCCGGCCAGTTCGCCCGCGCATGCGCAGTGGCGGTGGGGGGGGCCCAGCGTGCCGGCGCATGCGCAGTGGGGGTGGGGGGGGCCGGCAGGCGCCCGCGCATGCGCAGTGGGGGTGGGGGGGCCGTCCAGCTCTCCCGCGCATGCGCAGTGGGGGGGGGGGGGGGGGGGGGCCCAGCCTGCCGGCGCATGCGCAGTGGGTGGGGGGGACGGCAGGCGCGCCCGCGCATGCGCAGTGGGGGTGGGGGGGGCCCAGAGCGCCCGCGCATGCGCAGTGGGTGGGGGGGTACGGCAGGCGCGCCCGCGCATGCGCAGTGGGGGGTGGGGGGGGGGGGGCAGCTCTCCCGCGCATGTGCAGTGGGGTGGGGGGGGGGGGCCCAGAGCGCCCGCGCATGCGCAGTGGGCTGGGGGGGGGCCAGCGCGCCCGCGCATGCGCAGTGGGGGGTGGGGGGGGGGGGGGCCCAGCCGGCCGGCGCATGCGCAGTGGGGGGTGTGGGGGGGGGGGGGGGGGGGGGGGGTAACAGCCTGCCGGCGCATGCGCAGTGGGGGTGGGGGGGGCCCAGCGTAACGGCGCATGCGCAGTGGGGGTGGGGGGGGCCGGCAGGCGCACCGCGCATGCGCAGTGGGGGTGGGGGGGCCGTCCAGCTCTCCCGCGCATGCGCAGTGGGGTGGGGGCCCGGCCCGCGCGCCCGCGCATGCGCAGTGGGGGTGGGGGGGCCGGCAGGCGCCCGCGCATGCGCAGTAGGGGTGGGGGGGGCCGTCCAGCTCTCCCGCGCATGCGCAGTGGGGTGGGGGCCCGGCCAGGGCGCCCGTGCATGCGCAGTGGGATGGGGGGCCCAGCCTGGGTGTGCCTTTTGTTCTGGTCCTCCGTGGGGCTGCCTTGAGAGCGGAATCAAGGTTGGAAAAGACCTCGGAGATCACTGAGTGCAACCAGCACCAGCACGGCCACCGCTGACCACGTCCATGCCATGCCACAGCCACAGGTGTTGGAGCACTCCCAGGGGTGGGCACTCCAAACCTCCCTGGGCAGCTGTGCCAAGGCCTGAGCGCCCTTTCCATGGAGGAATTTCCCCAATATCCACCCTGAGCCTCCCCTGGCCCAGCCTGAGGCCGTTCCCTCTCCTCCTGTCCCTGTTCCCTGGGAGCAGAGCCCGACCCCCCCGGCTGCCCCCTCCTGTCAGGGGCTTGTGCAGAGCCACAAGGTCCCGCCTGAGCCTCCTTTGCTGCAGGCTGTGCCCCTTTCCCAGCTCTCTCAGGAACTCTCCAGCCCCTTGCCAGCTCCGTTCCCTTGCCTGGACTGGCTCCAGCCCCTCCGTGTCCCTCTTGTCCCAGAGGTGCTGCCAGCACTGCAGGTGCCCCAGCAGTGCCAGCACAGGGACGGGCCGAGCGCGCCCGCGCATGCGCAGTGGGGGGTGGGGGGGGCCCAGAGCGCCCGCGCATGCGCAGTGGGGGGTGGGGGGGGGGGGGGGGGCCCCGGCCGGCGCACCGCGCATGCGCAGTGGGTGGGGGGGGACGGCAGGCGCGCCCGCGCATGCGCAGTGGGGGGTGGGGGGGAAGGGGGGCAGCTCTCCCGCACATGTGCAGTGGGGTGGGGGGGGGCCCAGAGCGCCCGCGCATGCGCAGTGGGCTGGGGGGGGGCCAGCGCGCCCGCGCATGCGCAGTGGGGGGTGTGGGGGGGGGGGGGGGGGGGGGGCAACAGCCTGCCGGCGCATGCGCAGTGGGGGTGGGGGGGGCCCAGCGTAACGGCGCATGCGCAGTGGGGGTGGGGGGGCCGGCAGGCGCCCGCGCATGCGCAGTAGGGGTGGGGGGGGCCGTCCAGCTCTCCCGCGCATGCGCAGTGGGGTGGGGGCCCGGCCAGGGCGCCCGTGCATGCGCAGTGGGATGGGGGGCCCAGCCTGGGTGTGCCTTTTGTTCTGGTCCTCCGTGGGGCTGCCTTGAGAGCGGAATCAAGGTTGGAAAAGACCTCGGAGATCACTGAGTGCAACCAGCACCAGCACGGCCACCGCTGACCACGTCCATGCCATGCCACAGCCACAGGTGTTGGAGCACTCCCAGGGGTGGGCACTCCAAACCTCCCTGGGCAGCTGTGCCAAGGCCTGAGCGCCCTTTCCATGGAGGAATTTCCCCAATCTCCACCCTGAGCCTCCCCTGGCCCAGCCTGAGGCCGTTCCCTCTCCTCCTGTCCCTGTTCCCTGGGAGCAGAGCCCGACCCCCCCGGCTGCCCCCTCCTGTCAGGGGCTTGTGCAGAGCCACAAGGTCCCGCCTGAGCCTCCTTTGCTGCAGGCTGTGCCCCTTTCCCAGCTCTCTCAGGAACTCTCCAGCCCCTTGCCAGCTCCGTTCCCTTGCCTGGACTGGCTCCAGCCCCTCCGTGTCCCTCTTGTCCCAGAGGTGCTGCCAGCACTGCAGGTGCCCCAGCAGTGCCAGCACAGGGACGGGCCCAGCGCGCCCGGGCATGTGCAGTGGGGTGGGGGGGGGGGGCCCAGAGCGCCCGCGCATGCGCAGTGGGGAGGGGGGGCCCAGCGCGCCCGCGCATGCGCAGTGGGGGTGGGGGGGGCCGGCAGGCGCCCGCGCATGCGCAGTGGGCGTGGGGGGGCCGTCCAGCTCTCCCGCGCATGCGCAGTGGGGGGGGGGGGGGGGGGGGGGGGCAGCCTGCCGGCGCATGCGCAGTGGGTGGGGGGGACGGCAGGCGCGCCCGCGCATGCGCAGTGGGGGGTGGGGGGGGCCCAGAGCGCCCGCGCATGCGCAGTGGGCTGGGGGGGGCCAGCGCGCCCGCGCATGCGCAGTGGGGGGTGGGGGGGGGGGGGGGCCCAGCCGGCCGGCGCATGCGCAGTGGGGGGTGTGGGGGGGGGGGGGGGGGCAACAGCCTGCCGGCGCATGCGCAGTGGGGGTGGGGGGGGCCCAGCGTAACGGCGCATGCGCAGTGGGGGTGGGGGGGGCCGGCAGGCGCACCGCGCATGCGCAGTGGGGGTGGGGGGGCCGGCAGGCGCCCGCGCATGCGCAGTAGGGGTAGGGGGGGCCTAGCCTGCCGGCGCATGCGCAGTGGGTGGGGGGGGCGCGGGGGGCCCCGGCCGGCGCACCGCGCATGCGCAGTGGGTGGGGGGGACGCCAGGCGCGCCCGCGCATGCGCAGTGGGAGGTGGGGGGGGGGGGGGGGGGCCAGAGCGCCCGCGCATGCGCAGTGGGGAGGGGGCTGGCCAGCGCGCCCGCGCATGCGCAGTGGGGAGGGGGGGGCCCAGCGTGCCGGCGCATGCGCAGTGGGGGTGTGGGGGGCCAGCGCGCCCGCGCATGTGCAGTGGGGTGGGGGGGGCCCAGAGCGCCCGCGCATGCGCAGTGGGCTGGGGGGGGCCGGCAGGCGCCCGCGCATGCGCAGTAGGGGTGGGGGGGGCCGTCCAGCTCTCCCGCGCATGCGCAGTGCGGGGTGGGGGCCCGGCCAGGGCGCCCGTGCATGCGCAGTGGGATGGGGGGCCCAGCCTGGGTGTGCCTTTTGTTCTGGTCCTCCGTGGGGCTGCCTTGAGAGCGGAATCAAGGTTGGAAAGACCTCGGAGATCACTGAGTGCAACCAGCACCAGCACGGCCACCGCTGACCACGTCCATGCCATGCCACAGCCACAGGTGTTGGAGCACTCCCAGGGGTGGGCACTCCAAACCTCCCTGGGCAGCTGTGCCAAGGCCTGAGCGCCCTTTCCATGGAGGAATTCCCCAATCTCCACCCTGAGCCTCCCCTGGCCCAGCCTGAGGCCGTTCCCTCTCCTCCTGTCCCTGTTCCCTGGGAGCAGAGCCCGACCCCCCCGGCTGCCCCTCCTGTCAGGGGCTTGTGCAGGAGCCACAAGGTCCCGCCTGAGCCTCCTTTGCTGCAGGCTGTGCCCCTTTCCCAGCTCTCTCAGGAACTCTCCAGCCCCTTGCCAGCTCCGTTCCCTTGCCTGGACTCGCTCCAGCCCCTCCGTGTCCCTCTTGTCCCCGAGGTGCTGCCAGCACTGCAGGTGCCCCAGCAGTGCCAGCACAGGGACGGGCCCAGCGCGCCCGCGCATGCGCAGTGGGGGGTGGGGGGGGCCCAGAGCGCCCGCGCATGCGCAGTGGGTGGGGGGGGGCGGGGGGGGCCCCGGCCGGCGCACCGCGCATGCGCAGTGGGTGGGGGGACGGCAGGCGCGCCCGCGCATGCGCAGTGGGGAGGGGGGGGGGGGGCCAGCGCGCCCGCGCATGCGCAGTGGGGGGTGGGGGGGCCCAGAGCGCCCGCGCATGCGCAGTGGGCTGGGGGGGGGGGGGCCCCGGCCGGCGCACCGCGCATGCGCAGTGGGGGGTGGGGGGGGGGGGGGGGCAACAGCCTGCCGGCGCATGCGCAGTGGGGGTGGGGGGGGCCCAGCGTAACGGCGCATGCGCAGTGGGGGTGGGGGGGGCCGGCAGGCGCACCGCGCATGCGCAGTGGGGGTGGGGGGGGCCGTCCAGCTCTCCTGCGCATGCGCAGTGGGGTGGGGGCCCGGCCAGGGCGCCCGCGCATGCGCAGTGGGGAGGGGGGGGGGGGGGGGGCCAGCGCGCCCGCGCATGCGCAGTGGGGGGTGGGCGGGGCCCAGAGCGCCCGCGCATGCGCAGTGGGAAGGGTGGGGGGGCCAGCGCGCCCGCGCATGCGCAGTGGGGTGTGGGGGGGCCGGCAGGCGCCCGCGCATGCGCAGTGGGGGTGGGGGCAGCCGTCCAGCTCTCCCGCGCATGCGCAGTGGGGGGGGGGGGGGGGGGGGGGGGGGGCCAGCTCTCCCGCGCATGCGCAGTGGGGAGGGGGCCCGGCCAGCTCGCCCGCGCATGCGCAGTGGGGGTGGGGGGGGCCGGCAGGCGCCCGCGCATGCGCAGTGGGGGTGGGGGGGCCGTCCAGCTCTCCCGCGCATGCGCAGGGGGGGGGGGGGGGGGGGGGGCCAGCCTGCCGGCGCATGCGCAGTGGGTGGGGGGGACGGCAGGCGCGCCCGCGCATGCGCAGTGGGGGGTGGGGGTGGGCCCAGCGCGCCCGCGCATGCGCAGTGGGTGGGGGGGGGGGGGGGGGGGCCCGGCCGGCGCACCGCGCATGCGCAGTGGGTGGGGGGGGACGGCAGGCGCGCCCGCGCATGCGCAGTGGGGGGTGTGGGGGGGGAGGGCAGCTCTCCCGCGCATGTGCAGTGGGGTGGGGGGGGCCCAGAGCGCCCGCGCATGCGCAGTGGGCTGGGGGGGGCCAGCGCGCCCGCGCATGCGCAGTGGGGGGTGGGGGGGGGGGGGGCCCAGCCGGCCGGCGCATGCGCAGTGGGGGGTGTGGGGGGGGGGGGGGGGGGGCAACAGCCTGCCGGCGCATGCGCAGTGGGGGTGGGGGGGGCCCAGCGTAACGGCGCATGCGCAGTGGGGGTGGGGGCCCCCGGCCGGCGCACCGCGCATGCGCAGTGGGGGTTGGGGGGCCGGCAGGCGCGCCCGCGCATGCGCAGTGGGACGTGGGGGGGGGGGGGGGCAGCTCTCCCGCGCATGTGCAGTGGGGTGGGGGGGGGGCCCAGAGCGCCCGCGCATGCGCAGTGGGCTGGGGGGGGCCAGCGCGCCCGCGCATGCGCAGTGGGGGGTGGGGGGGGGGGGGGCCCAGCCGGCCGGCGCATGCGCAGTGGGGGGTGGGGGGGGGGGGGGGGGGGGGCAACAGCCTGCCGGCGCATGCGCAGTGGGGGTGGGGGGGGCCCAGCGTAACGGCGCATGCGCAGTGGGGGTGGGGGGGGCCGGCAGGCGCACCGCGCATGCGCAGTGGGGGTGGGGGGGCCGTCCAGCTCTCCCGCGCATGCGCAGTGGGGTGGGGGCCCGGCCCGCGCGCCCGCGCATGCGCAGTGGGGGTGGGGGGGCCGGCAGGCGCCCGCGCATGCGCAGTAGGGGTGGGGGGGGCCGTCCAGCTCTCCCGCGCATGCGCAGTGGGGTGGGGGCCCGGCCAGGGCGCCCGCGCATGCGCAGTGGGGTGGGGGCCCGGCCTGGGGGTGCCTTTTGTTCTGCTCCTCCGTGGGGCTGCCTTGAGAGCGGAATCAAGGTTGGAAAAGACCTCGGAGATCACTGAGTGCAACCAGCACCAGCACGGCCACCGCTGACCACGTCCATGCCATGCCACAGCCACAGGTGTTGGAGCACTCCCAGGGGTGGGCACTCCAAACCTCCCTGGGCAGCTGTGCCAAGGCCTGAGCGCCCTTTCCATGGAGGAATTTCCCCAATATCCACCCTGAGCCTCCCCTGGCCCAGCCTGAGGCCGTTCCCTCTCCTCCTGTCCCTGTTCCCTGGGAGCAGAGCCCGACCCCCCCGGCTGCCCCCTCCTGTCAGGGGCTTGTGCAGAGCCACAAGGTCCCGCCTGAGCCTCCTTTGCTGCAGGCTGTGCCCCTTTCCCAGCTCTCTCAGGGACTCTCCAGCCCCTTGCCAGCTCCGTTCCCTTGCCTGGACTGGCTCCAGCCCCTCCGTGTCCCTCTTGTCCCCGAGGTGCTGCCAGCACTGCAGGTGCCCCAGCAGTGCCAGCACAGGGACGGGCCCAGCGCGCCCGGGCATGCGCAGTGGGGTGGGGGGGGGGGGGCCCAGAGCGCCCGCGCATGCGCAGTGGGAAGGGTGGGGGGGGGGCCAGCGCGCCCGCGCATGCGCAGTGGGGTGTGGGGGGGGGGGGCCTAGCCTGCCGGCGCATGCGGCATGCGCAGTGGGTGGGGGGGGCGGGGGGGGCCCCGGCCGGCGCACCGCGCATGCGCAGTGGGGGTGTGGGGGGCCGGCAGGCGCCCGCGCATGCGCAGTAGGGGTGGGGGGGCCGTCCAGCTCTCCCGCGCATGTGCAGTGGGGTGGGGGCCCGGCCAGGGCGCCCGCGCATGCGCAGTGGGTGGGGGGGACAGGCCCAGCGCGCCCGCGCATGCGCATTAGGGGGTGGGGGGGGCAACAGCCTGCCGGCGCATGCGCAGTGGGGGTGGGGGGGGCCCAGCGTAACGGCGCATGCGCAGTGGGGGTGGGGGGGGCCCAGCGTGCCGGCGCATGCGCAGTGGGTGGGGGGGACGCCAGGCGCGCCCGCGCATGCGCAGTGGGAGGTTGGGGGGGGGGGGGGGGCCAGAGCGCCCGCGCATGCGCAGTGGGGAGGGGGGGGGTGGCCCAGCGTGCCGGCGCATGCGCAGTGGGGGTGTGGGGGGCCGGCAGGCGCCCGCGCATGCGCAGTAGGGGTGGGGGGGGCCGTCCAGCTCTCCCGCGCATGTGCAGTGGGGTGGGGGCCCGGCCAGGGCGCCCGCGCATGCGCAGTGGGTGGGGGGGACAGGCCCAGCGCGCCCGCGCATGCGCATTAGGGGGTGGGGGGGGCAACAGCCTGCCGGCGCATGCGCAGTGGGGGTGGGGGGGGCCCAGCGTAACGGCGCATGCGCAGTGGGGGTGGGGGGGGGTCGTCCAGCTCTCCCGCGCATGCGCAGTGGGGAGGGGGGGGGGGGCCAGCGCGCCCGCGCATGCGCAGTGGGGGGTGGGGGGGGCCCAGAGCGCCCGCGCATGCGCAGTGTGTGGGGGGGGGGCGGGGGGTCCCCGGCCGGCGCACCGCGCATGCGCAGTGGGTGGGGGGGACGGGGGGGGCCCAGAGCGCCCGCGCATGCGCAGTGGGTGGGGGGGGAGCCGTCCAGCTCTCCCCGCGCATGCGCAGTGGGGGGGGGGGGGGGGGGGGGCCCCCCCAGCCTGCCGGCGCATGCGCAGTGGGTGGGGGGGACGGCAGGCGCGCCCGCGCATGCGCAGTGGGGAGGGGGGGGGGCCAGCGCGCCCGCGCATGCGCAGTGGGGGGTGGGGGGGGGCCCAGAGCGCCCGCGCATGCGCAGTGGGTGGGGGGGGGGGGGGCCCCGGCCGGCGCACCGCGCATGCGCAGTGGGGGGTGGGGGGGGGGGGGGGGGCAGCTCTCCCGCGCATGTGCAGTGGGGTGGGGGGGGCCCAGAGCGCCCGCGCATGCGCAGTGGGCTGGGGGGGGGCCAGCGCGCCCGCGCATGCGCAGTGGGGGGTGGGGGGGGGGGGGGGGCCCAGCCGGCCGCCGCATGCGCAGTGGGGGGTGTGGGGGGGGGGGGGGGGGGCAACAGCCTGCCGGCGCATGCGCAGTGGGGGTGGGGGGGGCCCAGCGTAACGGCGCATGCGCAGTGGGGGTGTGGGGGGCCGGCAGGCGCCCGCGCATGCGCAGTAGGGGTGGGGGGGGGCCGTCCAGCTCTCCCGCGCATGCGCAGTGGGGTGGGGGCCCGGCCAGGGCGCCCGCGCATGCGCAGTGGGTGGGGGGGACAGGCCCAGCGCGCCCGCGCATGCGCATTAGGGGGTGGGGGGGGCAACAGCCTGCCGGCGCATGCGCAGTGGGGGTGGGGGGGGCCCAGCGTAACGGCGCATGCGCAGTGGGGGTGGGGGGGGCCGGCAGGCGCACCGCGCATGCGCAGTGGGGTGGGGGGGACGGCAGGCGCGCCCGCGCATGCGCAGTGGGGGGTGGGGGGGGGTCGTCCAGCTCTCCCGCGCATGCGCAGTGGGGAGGGGGGGGGGGCCAGCGCGCCCGCGCATGCGCAGTGGGGGGTGGGGGGGCCCAGAGCGCCCGCGCATGCGCAGTGGGTGGGGGGGGGGGGGGGGCCCCGGCCGGCGCACCGCGCATGCGCAGTGGGTGGGGGGGGGACGGCAGGCGCGCCCGCGCAATGCGCAGTGGGAGGTGGGGGGGGGGGGGGGCCCAGCTCTCCCGCGCATGTGCAGTGGGGTGGGGGGGGCCCAGAGCGCCCGCGCATGCGCAGTGGGGAGGGGGGGGGGGCCAGCGCGCCCGCGCATGCGCAGTGGGGGGTGGGGGGGGGGGCAACAGCCTGCCGGCGCATGCGCAGTGGGGGTGGGGGGGGGCCCAGCGTAACGGCGCATGCGCAGTGGGGGTGGGGGGGGGGGGCCGGCAGGCGCACCGCGCATGCGCAGTGGGGGTGGGGGGGGGCCCAGCGTAACGGCGCATGCGCAGTGGGGGTGGGGGGGGGGGGCCGGCAGGCGCGCCCGCGCATGCGCAGTGGGAGGTGGGGGGGGGGGGCCCAGCTCTCCCGCGCATGCGCAGTGGGGAGGGGGCCCGGCCAGCTCGCCCGCGCATGCGCAGTGGGGGTGGGCGGGGCCCAGAGCGCCCGCGCATGCGCAGTGGGGGTGGGGGGGCCGGCAGGCGCCCGCGCATGCGCAGTGGGGTTGGGGGGGGCCGTCCAGCTCTCCCGCGCATGCGCAGTGGGGTGGGGGCCCGGCCAGGGCGCCCGCGCATGCGCAGTGGGTGTTGGGGGGGGGTCGTCCCGCTCTCCCGCGCATGCGCAGTGGGGTGGGGGCCCGGCCAGCGCGCCCGCGCATGCGCAGTGGGGGGGGGGCCCAGCTTGGGGGTGCCTTTTGTTCTGGTCCTCCGTGGGGCTGCCTTGAGAGCGGAATCAAGGTTGGAAAAGACCTCGGAGGATCACTGAGTGCAACCAGCACCAGCACGGCCACCGCTGACCACGTCCATGCCATGCCACAGCCACAGGTGTTGGAGCACTCCCAGGGGTGGGCACTCCAAACCTCCCTGGGCAGCTGTGCCAAGGCCTGAGCGCCCTTTCCATGGAGGAATTTCCCCAATATCCACCCTGAGCCTCCCCTGGCCCAGCCTGAGGCCGTTCCCTCTCCTCCTGTCCCTGTTCCCTGGGAGCAGAGCCCGACCCCCCCGGCTGCCCCCTCCTGTCAGGGGCTTGTGCAGAGCCACAAGGTCCCGCCTAAGCCTCCTTTGCTGCAGGCTGTGCCCCTTTCCCAGCTCTCTCAGGAACTCTCCAGCCCCTTGCCAGCTCCGTTCCCTTGCCTGGACTGGCTCCAGCCCCTCCGTGTCCCTCTTGTCCCAGAGGTGCTGCCAGCACTGCAGGTGCCCCAGCAGTGCCAGCACAGGGACGGGCCCAGCGCGCCCGCGCATGCGCAGTGGGGGGTGGGGGGGGCCCAGAGCGCCCGCGCATGCGCAGTGGGTGGGGGGGGGGGGGGGCCCCGGCCGGCGCACCGCGCATGCGCAGTGGGTGGGGGGGACGGCAGGCGCGCCCGCGCATGCGCAGTGGGGGGTGTGGGGGGGGGGGCAGCTCTCCCGCGCATGTGTAGTGGGGTGGTGGGGGGGTCCAGAGCGCCCGCGCATGCGCAGTGGGCTGGGGGGGGCCAGCGCGCCCGCGCATGCGCAGTGGGGGGTGGGGGGGGGGGGGCCCAGCCGGCCGGCGCATGCGCAGTGGGGGGTGTGGGGGGGGGGGGGGGGGGGCAACAGCCTGCCGGCGCATGCGCAGTGGGGGTGGGGGGGGCCCAGCGTAACGGCGCATGCGCAGTGCGGGTGGGGGGGGCCGGCAGGCGCACCGCGCATGCGCAGTGGGGGTGGGGGGGCCGGCAGGCGCCCGCGCATGCGCAGTAGGGGTAGGGGGGCCTAGGCTTCCGGCGCATGCGCAGTGGGTGGGGGGGGCGGCGGGGGGCCCCGGCCGGCGCACCGCGCATGCGCAGTGGGTGGGGGGGACGCCAGGCGCGCCCGCGCATGCGCAGTGGGAGGTGGGGGGGGGGGGGGGGCCAGAGCGCCCGCGCATGCGCAGTGGGTAGGGGCTGGCCAGCGCGCCCGCGCATGCGCAGTGGGGAGGGGGGGGGGCCCAGCGTGCCGGCGCATGCGCAGTGGGGGTGTGGGGGGCCGTCCAGCTCTCCCGCGCATGTGCAGTGGGGTGGGGGCCCGGCCAGGGCGCCCGCGCATGCGCAGTGGGTGGGGGGGACAGGCCCAGCGCGACCGCGCATGCGCATTAGGGGGTGGGGGGGGCAACAGCCTGCCGGCGCATGCGCAGTGGGGGTGGGGGGGGCCCAGCGTAACGGCGCATGCGCAGTGGGGGTGGGGGGGCCGGCAGGCGCACCGCGCATGCGCAGTGGGGTGGGGGGGGACGGCAGGCGCGCCCGCGCATGCGCAGTGGGGGGTGGGAGGGGTCGTCCAGCTCTCCCGCGCATGCGCAGTGGGGAAGGGGGGGGGGGGGGCCAGCGCGCCCGCGCATGCGCAGTAGGGGTGGGGGGGGCCGTCCAGCTCTCCCGCGCATGCGCAGTGGGGTGGGGGCCCGGCCAGGGCGCCCGTGCATGCGCAGTGGGATGGGGGGCCCAGCCTGGGTGTGCCTTTTGTTCTGGTCCTCCGTGGGGCTGCCTTGAGAGCGGAATCAAGGTTGGAAAAGACCTCGGAGATCACTGAGTGCAACCAGCACCAGCACGGCCACCGCTGACCACGTCCATGCCATGCCACAGCCACAGGTGTTGGAGCACTCCCAGGGGTGGGCACTCCAAACCTCCCTGGGCAGCTGTGCCAAGGCCTGAGCGCCCTTTCCATGGAGGAATTTCCCCAATATCCACCCTGAGCCTCCCCTGGCCCAGCCTGAGGCCGTTCCCTCTCCTCCTGTCCCTGTTCCCTGGGAGCAGAGCCCGACCCCCCCGGCTGCCCCCTCCTGTCAGGGGCTTGTGCAGAGCCACAAGGTCCCGCCTGAGCCTCCTTTGCTGCAGGCTGTGCCCCTTTCCCAGCTCTCTCAGGAACTCTCCAGCCCCTTGCCAGCTCCGTTCCCTTGCCTGGACTGGCTCCAGCCCCTCCGTGTCCCTCTTGTCCCAGAGGTGCTGCCAGCACTGCAGGTGCCCCAGCAGTGCCAGCACAGGGACGGGCCCAGCGCGCCCGCGCATGCGCAGTGGGGGGTGGGGGGGGCCCAGAGCGCCCGCGATGCGCAGTGGGTGGGGGGGGGGGGGGCCCCGGCCGGCGCACCGCGCAGTGGGTGGGGGGGGGGGGGGGCCCCGGCCGGCGCACCGCGCATGCGCAGTGGGGGGTGGGGGGGGGGGGGGGGCAGCTCTCCCGCGCATGTGCAGTGGGGTGGGGGGGCCCAGAGCGCCCGCGCATGCGCAGTGGGCTGGGGGGGGCCAGCGCGCCCGCGCATGCGCAGTGGGGGTGTGGGGGGCCGGCAGGCGCCCGCGCATGCGCAGTGGGGGGTGGGGGGGGTCGTCCAGCTCTCCCGCGCATGCGCAGTGGGGAGGGGGGGGGGCCAGCGCGCCCGCGCATGCGCAGTGGGGGGTGGGGGGGGCCCAGAGCGCCCGCGCATGCGCAGTGGGTGGGGGGGGGGGGGGGGGGCCCCGGCCGGCGCACCGCGCATGCGCAGTGGGTGGGGGGGGACGGCAGGCGCACCGCGCATGCGCAGTGGGGGTGGGGGGGCCGTCCAGCTCTCCCGCGCATGCGCAGTGGGGTGGGGGCCCGGCCCGCGCGCCCGCGCATGCGCAGTGGGGGTGGGGGGGCCGGCAGGCGCCCGCGCATGCGCAGTAGGGGTGGGGGGGGCCCGTCCAGCTCTCCCGCGCATGCGCAGTGGGGTGGGGGCCCGGCCAGGGCGCCCGTGCATGCGCAGTGGGATGGGGCCTGGGTGTGCCTTTTGTTCTGGTCCTCCGTGGGGCTGCCTTGAGAGCGGAATCAAGGTTGGAAAAGACCTCGGAGATCACTGAGTGCAACCAGCACCAGCACGGCCACCGCTGACCACGTCCATGCCATGCCACAGCCACAGGTGTTGGAGCACTCCCAGGGGTGGGCACTCCAAACCTCCCTGGGCAGCTGTGCCAAGGCCTGAGCGCCCTTTCCATGGAGGAATTTCCCCAATATCCACCCTGAGCCTCCCCTGGCCCAGCCTGAGGCCGTTCCCTCTCCTCCTGTCCCTGTTCCCTGGGAGCAGAGCCCGACCCCCCCGGCTGCCCCCTCCTGTCAGGGGCTTGTGCAGAGCCACAAGGTCCCGCCTGAGCCTCCTTTGCTGCAGGCTGTGCCCCTTTCCCAGCTCTCTCAGGAACTCTCCAGCTCCTTGCCAGCTCCGTTCCCTTGCCTGGACTGGCTCCAGCCCCTCCGTGTCCCTCTTGTCCCCGAGGTGCTGCCAGCACTGCAGGTGCCCCAGCAGTGCCAGCACAGGGACGGGCCCAGCGCGCCCGCGCATGCGCAGTGGGGGGTGGGGGGGGCCCAGAGCGCCCGCGCATGCGCAGTGGGTGGGGGGGGGCGGGGGGGCCCCGGCCGGCGCACCGCGCATGCGCAGTGGGTGGAGGGACGGCAGGCGCGCCCGCGCATGCGCAGTGGGGAGGGGGGGGGGGGCCAGCGCGCCCGCGCATGCGCAGTGGGGGGTGGGGGGGGCCCAGAGCGCCCGCGCATGCGCAGTGGGTGGGGGGGGGGGGGGGGGCCCCGGCCGGCGCACCGCGCATGCGCAGTGGGGGGTGGGGGGGGGGGGGGGCAGCTCTCCCGCGCATGTGCAGTGGGGTGGGGGGGGGCCCAGAGCGCCCGCGCATGCGCAGTGGGCTGGGGGGGGCCAGCTCTCCCGCGCATGCGCAGTGGGGGGTGGGCGGGGGGGGGCCCAGCCGGCCGGCGCATGCGCAGTGGGGGGTGTGGGGGGGGGGGGGGGGGGGGGCAACAGCCTGCCGGCGCAT
>NW_028120370.1:0-47134 GCF_965178545.1 Coloeus monedula
GCCTCACGGAACCGTGGAGAGCATTATGACACTTTGTTACTATCTGATTTACACCCAGAAGGGCAAAGAAAAGGAAATCTCTGAGTATAAAAAGGAAAGAACTTTGAAGGTTCAAAATATTCCCAAAGACCAGATTAAAACCAAACGAGATTAAATGTTGGTGCCAAACAAATGGGTATCTCTTTATCTAATGGTAAGAGAGGCAAAGAGAAAGAAGGAGAAAAGTAGAGAAAAGTTAGAAAAGACAAGGTTACTCTAACAAGCACTGCATAAGTCACCACCACACTGTGCTACCTTTGTTGCTGCTGAGACAGGGTGGGGGAAGTGGAGAAGTTTTTGCCTTTTTTCCCCTGCTGTTTGAAGCGTCTTATCTGCCTCTTCTGAAGTCTAGAGCAGTTTGGCTGGAAAGCGGCGGCCCATCCTCCGAGATGCAGGCTCGATGCTTGCAGCTGAACCTGGCTCCGCCTGGGACGAAGGAGCAGGGCTAGGGGTTGCACAACTCCCTCGGGATTTCAGTCCAGGGGTGAAGGATTGGGGGGTGCTCCCCAGGCGGGCGGCGTCGGCTCCCGGAGGCCTCAGGGTGCCTCACGGCAGGCGATGGTGGTGGTGGGGGGAAAGGCAAAGGGCGGGGATTCTACCTTTTGCTTTTGCCTCCACATTTTGCACCAGTTTTGCCTTCCTTTTTATGGGCCTCAAGGCGGGCTATGCACGGCCCGTACGGCACGTAGTTTCCAGGCGTTCAAAAGTGATTATGATAAGCAGCCATCATGACGAAGCACTTTTGAAGCCTTTCAGGTGTTGAGCAGTGATAATGGCGAAGCGTTTTTTGGCGCCTTTCTCTTAGTATTAGGCTCTTGCACACTTCAGAAGCAAGGGGCCATTGTGACACAGCAGGGCCTTGTATAAGCAAGGGGTCATTGTAGCACGGCAGGGCCTCGTGGAATCAAGGGGATCGTAGTGACACTGTGGGGCTCCAGGAGGCCACGGGGCCATTCTGACTGTGTGCAAGCAAGGATACCGTTGTTACGCTACGGGGCATCATGGAACCAAGGAGGCCATTGTGAAGCAGCTGGGCAACCCGCTGAGACTATTATGACACTTCAAGGCCTTGTGACACTGAAGGGCCATGGTGGAACTGCAGGGCCTCGTGGAACCAGTGAGACCATTGTGACATCACAGGGCCTCATGGGAGCCAGGGGCCATTGTGACACAGCCAGGCCTGACAGAAGCAAGGGGCCATTGTGACACTGCAAGGTCTCACGGAAGCAAAGGGCCAGTGTGCCACAGCCAGGCCTTGTGGAACCAAGGGGCCATTGTGATCCTGGGGAGCCCAATAGAACCAAGGAGCCATTGTGACCCTGCAGCACCTTACGGAATCATGGAGACCCTTGTGACCCTCTGTGACCTCATGGAACCAGTGGGCCATTGTGTTATTCTGCAGCCCCATGGAACCAAGGAAACCATAGTGACACAGCCAGGCCTCGTGGAAGCAAGGGGCCTTTGTGCCGCTGTAGAGCCAAGGAGACCACTGTGCTATTGCTGGGCCTCAGGGGAACAAAATGGTGATGCTGCAGGGCCCCAAGGCTGCAAAGAGCGTGGAACAGGTGTGGTTGGCTTGGCCTCCTGGGGGCCACCTGCCTGCTCCAGCTGAGCTTGGCATGTTGAGGGGTGCTTCTCCTCTGGCCCTGAAACGCTGGAGTTCCTTGCTTTCCTTTCTGTGCGAAAGCACTGTCCTTCTCCTCCAGGGACCCATGGCTGAAATTAGGATTCTACCTCCAAATTGGATTCTGTCCGAGGATTGTTCCCATGTGAAACCTGCCAGGACAGACAGCTCACGCTGGCCTTGGCCTCTTAGGGGCCACCTCGCATCTGCCTTCAAAACACGCGGGGGCTGTGCTTCTCTTCCCATGGAAAAAACCATCTTTCAAGTCCAGCCATCCATGGCCAAAATTGGGAATCCACCTCTGAAATTCCATATCTCCAAGGAATAGCTCCCCGACAAAAGCTGCCAGGAATGTCCAGCTTCCCTTGGCTTCCTGAGGGCCAGCTCTCATCTGCCTTTGAAACACTGGGCCTCCTCACTTTGCTGCCAATGGAAAAGAACTGTCCTTCTGGGCCAGATGTCCACGGACAAAACTGGGATTTGGCCCCCCAAATTGCATCTAGCCAAGGATTGCTCCAAGACAAAAGCTGCCAAGACAAACAGGTCTGGCTGGCCTTGGCCTCCTTGAGGCACCACTAATCAGCCTTTGAAACACTGGGGCTCTGCCCTTTCCTTCCTGGGGAGAAGAAGTGTCATTCCCGTCCAGGCACCCACAGCTGAAATGGAATTCCACCTCCAAAACTCCCCGTATGTCCAAGGGTTGCTTTCAGACAGAAGCTGCAAGGACAGACACGTCTGCCTTGCCTTGGCCTCTGGTGGCTGCCTCTCATCTGCCTTCAAAACACTGGGGTTCTGTGGTTTCCTTCCTGTAGAAAAGAACCGACCTTCTTGTCCAGGTGCCCGTGGCCTCGAGCACATGATCACTACAGAGGGACAAAGGAGCTCTGTGCTCAGTGGAGTGGAGACTGAGGACAGTGGAGGAGAGTCCTGGGTGGGCTTGAAGGGTGGTTTCAGACATGGTGGATCCTTTCTAGCTAGTAGAGACCAGCTGGCAAAAGAAAGAATTAATGCCAAGGGCAGCTGGGCAGGTCCAGGCTGGACACAAGGAGAAAGGAATTTCTCTCCCAGGGCAGTGCAGTGGTGCAACGTGTCCCCCAGAAGGAGTCTGGAGCAGCCCAAGGCTTTGTGTGCCAAGGCAGAGGCAGGCAGGACGCAGAGCCATCAGCAAAGGAAGGGGCCCATTGTTACACAGCAGGGCCGCAGAACCAAGGAGATCATTGTGACACTGCACAACCTCATGCAATCAAGGCGTCCGTGTTACGCTACTGAACCTCACGGAGCCAAGGGTCCATTGTGACACTGCGGAGCCAAGGAGACTGTTGCTGACAGTACCAAAGTTCATGGAACCAAAAGTCCATTGTGACATTGTGGCGCCTCACGGAACCGTGGAGAGCATTATGACACTTTGTTACTATCTGATTTACACCCAGAAGGGCAAAGAAAAGGAAATCTCTGAGTATAAAAAGGAAAGAACTTTGAAGGTTCAAAATATTCCCAAAGACCAGATTAAAACCAAACGAGATTAAATGTTGGTGCCAAACAAATGGGTATCTCTTTATCTAATGGTAAGAGAGGCAAAGAGAAAGAAGGAGAAAAGTAGAGAAAAGTTAGAAAAGACAAGGTTACTCTA
The DNA here is from genome assembly GCF_965178545.1 of Coloeus monedula. NCBI lineage: Eukaryota > Metazoa > Chordata > Aves > Passeriformes > Corvidae > Coloeus > Coloeus monedula. The sequence goes on from NW_028120370.1 coordinate 3,294, forward strand.
ACAAGCACTGCATAAGTCACCACCACACTGTGCTACCTTTGTTGCTGCTGAGACAGGGTGGGGGAAGTGGAGAAGTTTTTGCCTTTTTTCCCCTGCTGTTTGAAGCGTCTTATCTGCCTCTTCTGAAGTCTAGAGCAGTTTGGCTGGAAAGCGGCGGCCCATCCTCCGAGATGCAGGCTCGATGCTTGCAGCTGAACCTGGCTCCGCCTGGGACGAAGGAGCAGGGCTAGGGGTTGCACAACTCCCTCGGGATTTCAGTCCAGGGGTGAAGGATTGGGGGGTGCTCCCCAGGCGGGCGGCGTCGGCTCCCGGAGGCCTCAGGGTGCCTCACGGCAGGCGATGGTGGTGGTGGGGGGAAAGGCAAAGGGCGGGGATTCTACCTTTTGCTTTTGCCTCCACATTTTGCACCAGTTTTGCCTTCCTTTTTATGGGCCTCAAGGCGGGCTATGCACGGCCCGTACGGCACGTAGTTTCCAGGCGTTCAAAAGTGATTATGATAAGCAGCCATCATGACGAAGCACTTTTGAAGCCTTTCAGGTGTTGAGCAGTGATAATGGCGAAGTGTTTTTTGGCGCCTTTCTCTTAGTATTAGGCTCTTGCACACTTCAGAAGCAAGGGGCCATTGTGACACAGCAGGGCCTTGTATAAGCAAGGGGTCATTGTAGCACGGCAGGGCCTCGTGGAATCAAGGGGATCGTAGTGACACTGTGGGGCTCCAGGAGGCCACGGGGCCATTCTGACTGTGTGCAAGCAAGGATACCGTTGTTACGCTACGGGGCATCATGGAACCAAGGAGGCCATTGTGAAGCAGCTGGGCAACCCGCTGAGACTATTATGACACTTCAAGGCCTTGTGACACTGAAGGGCCATGGTGGAACTGCAGGGCCTCGTGGAACCAGTGAGACCATTGTGACATCACAGGGCCTCATGGGAGCCAGGGGCCATTGTGACACAGCCAGGCCTGACAGAAGCAAGGGGCCATTGTGACACTGCAAGGTCTCACGGAAGCAAAGGGCCAGTGTGCCACAGCCAGGCCTTGTGGAACCAAGGGGCCATTGTGATCCTGGGGAGCCCAATAGAACCAAGGAGCCATTGTGACCCTGCAGCACCTTACGGAATCATGGAGACCCTTGTGACCCTCTGTGACCTCATGGAACCAGTGGGCCATTGTGTTATTCTGCAGCCCCATGGAACCAAGGAAACCATAGTGACACAGCCAGGCCTCGTGGAAGCAAGGGGCCTTTGTGCCGCTGTAGAGCCAAGGAGACCACTGTGCTATTGCTGGGCCTCAGGGGAACAAAATGGTGATGCTGCAGGGCCCCAAGGCTGCAAAGAGCGTGGAACAGGTGTGGTTGGCTTGGCCTCCTGGGGGCCACCTGCCTGCTCCAGCTGAGCTTGGCATGTTGAGGGGTGCTTCTCCTCTGGCCCTGAAACGCTGGAGTTCCTTGCTTTCCTTTCTGTGCGAAAGCACTGTCCTTCTCCTCCAGGGACCCATGGCTGAAATTAGGATTCTACCTCCAAATTGGATTCTGTCCGAGGATTGTTCCCATGTGAAACCTGCCAGGACAGACAGCTCACGCTGGCCTTGGCCTCTTAGGGGCCACCTCGCATCTGCCTTCAAAACACGCGGGGGCTGTGCTTCTCTTCCCATGGAAAAAACCATCTTTCAAGTCCAGCCATCCATGGCCAAAATTGGGAATCCACCTCTGAAATTCCATATCTCCAAGGAATAGCTCCCCGACAAAAGCTGCCAGGAATGTCCAGCTTCCCTTGGCTTCCTGAGGGCCAGCTCTCATCTGCCTTTGAAACACTGGGCCTCCTCACTTTGCTGCCAATGGAAAAGAACTGTCCTTCTGGGCCAGATGTCCACGGACAAAACTGGGATTTGGCCCCCCAAATTGCATCTAGCCAAGGATTGCTCCAAGACAAAAGCTGCCAAGACAAACAGGTCTGGCTGGCCTTGGCCTCCTTGAGGCACCACTAATCAGCCTTTGAAACACTGGGGCTCTGCCCTTTCCTTCCTGGGGAGAAGAAGTGTCATTCCCGTCCAGGCACCCACAGCTGAAATGGAATTCCACCTCCAAAACTCCCCGTATGTCCAAGGGTTGCTTTCAGACAGAAGCTGCAAGGACAGACAGGTCTGCCTTGCCTTGGCCTCTGGTGGCTGCCTCTCATCTGCCTTCAAAACACTGGGGTTCTGTGGTTTCCTTCCTGTAGAAAAGAACCGACCTTCTTGTCCAGGTGCCCGTGGCCTCGAGCACATGATCACTACAGAGGGACAAAGGAGCTCTGTGCTCAGTGGAGTGGAGACTGAGGACAGTGGAGGAGAGTCCTGGGTGGGCTTGAAGGGTGGTTTCAGACATGGTGGATCCTTTCTAGCTAGTAGAGACCAGCTGGCAAAAGAAAGAATTAATGCCAAGGGCAGCTGGGCAGGTCCAGGCTGGACACAAGGAGAAAGGAATTTCTCTCCCAGGGCAGTGCAGTGGTGCAACGTGTCCCCCAGAAGGAGTCTGGAGCAGCGCAAGGCTTTGTGTGCCAAGGCAGAGGCAGGCAGGACGCAGAGCCATCAGCAAAGGAAGGGGCCCATTGTTACACAGCAGGGCCGCAGAACCAAGGAGATCATTGTGACACTGCACAACCTCATGCAATCAAGGCGTCCGTGTTACGCTACTGAACCTCACGGAGCCAAGGGTCCATTGTGACCCTGCGGAGCCAAGGAGACTGTTGCTGACAGTACCAAAGTTCATGGAACCAAAAGTCCATTGTGACATTGTGGCGCCTCACGGAACCGTGGAGAGCATTATGACACTTTGTTACTATCTGATTTACACCCAGAAGGGCAAAGAAAAGGAAATCTCTGAGTATAAAAAGGAAAGAACTTTGAAGGTTCAAAATATTCCCAAAGACCAGATTAAAACCAAACGAGATTAAATGTTGGTGCCAAACAAATGGGTATCTCTTTATCTAATGGTAAGAGAGGCAAAGAGAAAGAAGGAGAAAAGTAGAGAAAAGTTAGAAAAGACAAGGTTACTCTAACAAGCACTGCATAAGTCACCACCACACTGTGCTACCTTTGTTGCTGCTGAGACAGGGTGGGGGAAGTGGAGAAGTTTTTGCCTTTTTTCCCCTGCTGTTTGAAGCGTCTTATCTGCCTCTTCTGAAGTCTAGAGCAGTTTGGCTGGAAAGCGGCGGCCCATCCTCCGAGATGCAGGCTCGATGCTTGCAGCTGAACCTGGGTCCGCCTGGGACGAAGGAGCAGGGCTAGGGGTTGCACAACTCCCTCGGGATTTCAGTCCAGGGGTGAAGGATTGGGGGGTGCTCCCCAGGCGGGCGGCGTCGGCTCCCGGAGGCCTCAGGGTGCCTCACGGCAGGCGATGGTGGTGGTGGGGGGAAAGGCAAAGGGCGGGGATTCTACCTTTTGCTTTTGCCTCCACATTTTGCACCAGTTTTGCCTTCCTTTTTATGGGCCTCAAGGCGGGCTATGCACGGCCCGTACGGCACGTAGTTTCCAGGCGTTCAAAAGTGATTATGATAAGCAGCCATCATGACGAAGCACTTTTGAAGCCTTTCAGGTGTTGAGCAGTGATAATGGCGAAGCGTTTTTTGGCGCCTTTCTCTTAGTATTAGGCTCTTGCACACTTCAGAAGCAAGGGGCCATTGTGACACAGCAGGGCCTTGTATAAGCAAGGGGTCATTGTAGCACGGCAGGGCCTCGTGGAATCAAGGGGATCGTAGTGACACTGTGGGGCTCCAGGAGGCCACGGGGCCATTCTGACTGTGTGCAAGCAAGGATACCGTTGTTACGCTACGGGGCATCATGGAACCAAGGAGGCCATTGTGAAGCAGCTGGGCAACCCGCTGAGACTATTATGACACTTCAAGGCCTTGTGACACTGAAGGGCCATGGTGGAACTGCAGGGCCTCGTGGAACCAGTGAGACCATTGTGACATCACAGGGCCTCATGGGAGCCAGGGGCCATTGTGACACAGCCAGGCCTGACAGAAGCAAGGGGCCATTGTGACACTGCAAGGTCTCACGGAAGCAAAGGGCCAGTGTGCCACAGCCAGGCCTTGTGGAACCAAGGGGCCATTGTGATCCTGGGGAGCCCAATAGAACCAAGGAGCCATTGTGACCCTGCAGCACCTTACGGAATCATGGAGACCCTTGTGACCCTCTGTGACCTCATGGAACCAGTGGGCCATTGTGTTATTCTGCAGCCCCATGGAACCAAGGAAACCATTGTGACACAGCCAGGCCTCGTGGAAGCAAGGGGCCTTTGTGCCGCTGTAGAGCCAAGGAGACCACTGTGCTATTGCTGGGCCTCAGGGGAACAAAATGGTGATGCTGCAGGGCCCCAAGGCTGCAAAGAGCGTGGAACAGGTGTGGTTGGCTTGGCCTCCTGGGGGCCACCTGCCTGCTCCAGCTGAGCTTGGCATGTTGAGGGGTGCTTCTCCTCTGGCCCTGAAACGCTGGAGTTCCTTGCTTTCCTTTCTGTGCGAAAGCACTGTCCTTCTCCTCCAGGGACCCATGGCTGAAATTAGGATTCTACCTCCAAATTGGATTCTGTCCGAGGATTGTTCCCATGTGAAACCTGCCAGGACAGACAGCTCACGCTGGCCTTGGCCTCTTAGGGGCCACCTCGCATCTGCCTTCAAAACACGCGGGGGCTGTGCTTCTCTTCCCATGGAAAAAACCATCTTTCAAGTCCAGCCATCCATGGCCAAAATTGGGAATCCACCTCTGAAATTCCATATCTCCAAGGAATAGCTCCCCGACAAAAGCTGCCAGGAATGTCCAGCTTCCCTTGGCTTCCTGAGGGCCAGCTCTCATCTGCCTTTGAAACACTGGGCCTCCTCACTTTGCTGCCAATGGAAAAGAACTGTCCTTCTGGGCCAGATGTCCACGGACAAAACTGGGATTTGGCCCCCCAAATTGCATCTAGCCAAGGATTGCTCCAAGACAAAAGCTGCCAAGACAAACAGGTCTGGCTGGCCTTGGCCTCCTTGAGGCACCACTAATCAGCCTTTGAAACACTGGGGCTCTGCCCTTTCCTTCCTGGGGAGAAGAAGTGTCATTCCCGTCCAGGCACCCACAGCTGAAATGGAATTCCACCTCCAAAACTCCCCGTATGTCCAAGGGTTGCTTTCAGACAGAAGCTGCAAGGACAGACACGTCTGCCTTGCCTTGGCCTCTGGTGGCTGCCTCTCATCTGCCTTCAAAACACTGGGGTTCTGTGGTTTCCTTCCTGTAGAAAAGAACCGACCTTCTTGTCCAGGTGCCCGTGGCCTCGAGCACATGATCACTACAGAGGGACAAAGGAGCTCTGTGCTCAGTGGAGTGGAGACTGAGGACAGTGGAGGAGAGTCCTGGGTGGGCTTGAAGGGTGGTTTCAGACATGGTGGATCCTTTCTAGCTAGTAGAGACCAGCTGGCAAAAGAAAGAATTAATGCCAAGGGCAGCTGGGCAGGTCCAGGCTGGACACAAGGAGAAAGGAATTTCTCTCCCAGGGCAGTGCAGTGGTGCAACGTGTCCCCCAGAAGGAGTCTGGAGCAGCCCAAGGCTTTGTGTGCCAAGGCAGAGGCAGGCAGGACGCAGAGCCATCAGCAAAGGAAGGGGCCCATTGTTACACAGCAGGGCCGCAGAACCAAGGAGATCATTGTGACACTGCACAACCTCATGCAATCAAGGCGTCCGTGTTACGCTACTGAACCTCACGGAGCCAAGGGTCCATTGTGACACTGCGGAGCCAAGGAGACTGTTGCTGACAGTACCAAAGTTCATGGAACCAAAAGTCCATTGTGACATTGTGGCGCCTCACGGAACCGTGGAGAGCATTATGACACTTTGTTACTATCTGATTTACACCCAGAAGGGCAAAGAAAAGGAAATCTCTGAGTATAAAAAGGAAAGAACTTTGAAGGTTCAAAATATTCCCAAAGACCAGATTAAAACCAAACGAGATTAAATGTTGGTGCCAAACAAATGGGTATCTCTTTATCTAATGGTAAGAGAGGCAAAGAGAAAGAAGGAGAAAAGTAGAGAAAAGTTAGAAAAGACAAGGTTACTCTAACAAGCACTGCATAAGTCACCACCACACTGTGCTACCTTTGTTGCTGCTGAGACAGGGTGGGGGAAGTGGAGAAGTTTTTGCCTTTTTTCCCCTGCTGTTTGAAGCGTCTTATCTGCCTCTTCTGAAGTCTAGAGCAGTTTGGCTGGAAAGTGGCGGCCCATCCTCCGAGATGCAGGCTCGATGCTTGCAGCTGAACCTGGGTCCGCCTGGGACGAAGGAGCAGGGCTAGGGGTTGCACAACTCCCTCGGGATTTCAGTCCAGGGGTGAAGGATTGGGGGGTGCTCCCCAGGCGGGCGGCGTCGGCTCCCGGAGGCCTCAGGGTGCCTCACGGCAGGCGATGGTGGTGGTGGGGGGAAAGGCAAAGGGCGGGGATTCTACCTTTTGCTTTTGCCTCCACATTTTGCACCAGTTTTGCCTTCCTTTTTATGGGCCTCAAGGCGGGCTATGCACGGCCCGTACGGCACGTAGTTTCCAGGCGTTCAAAAGTGATTATGATAAGCAGCCATCATGACGAAGCACTTTTGAAGCCTTTCAGGTGTTGAGCAGTGATAATGGCGAAGTGTTTTTTGGCGCCTTTCTCTTAGTATTAGGCTCTTGCACACTTCAGAAGCAAGGGGCCATTGTGACACAGCAGGGCCTTGTATAAGCAAGGGGTCATTGTAGCACGGCAGGGCCTCGTGGAATCAAGGGGATCGTAGTGACACTGTGGGGCTCCAGGAGGCCACGGGGCCATTCTGACTGTGTGCAAGCAAGGATACCGTTGTTACGCTACGGGGCATCATGGAACCAAGGAGGCCATTGTGAAGCAGCTGGGCAACCCGCTGAGACTATTATGACACTTCAAGGCCTTGTGACACTGAAGGGCCATGGTGGAACTGCAGGGCCTCGTGGAACCAGTGAGACCATTGTGACATCACAGGGCCTCATGGGAGCCAGGGGCCATTGTGACACAGCCAGGCCTGACAGAAGCAAGGGGCCATTGTGACACTGCAAGGTCTCACGGAAGCAAAGGGCCAGTGTGCCACAGCCAGGCCTTGTGGAACCAAGGGGCCATTGTGATCCTGGGGAGCCCAATAGAACCAAGGAGCCATTGTGACCCTGCAGCACCTTACGGAATCATGGAGACCCTTGTGACCCTCTGTGACCTCATGGAACCAGTGGGCCATTGTGTTATTCTGCAGCCCCATGGAACCAAGGAAACCATAGTGACACAGCCAGGCCTCGTGGAAGCAAGGGGCCTTTGTGCCGCTGTAGAGCCAAGGAGACCACTGTGCTATTGCTGGGCCTCAGGGGAACAAAATGGTGATGCTGCAGGGCCCCAAGGCTGCAAAGAGCGTGGAACAGGTGTGGTTGGCTTGGCCTCCTGGGGGCCACCTGCCTGCTCCAGCTGAGCTTGGCATGTTGAGGGGTGCTTCTCCTCTGGCCCTGAAACGCTGGAGTTCCTTGCTTTCCTTTCTGTGCGAAAGCACTGTCCTTCTCCTCCAGGGACCCATGGCTGAAATTAGGATTCTACCTCCAAATTGGATTCTGTCCGAGGATTGTTCCCATGTGAAACCTGCCAGGACAGACAGCTCACGCTGGCCTTGGCCTCTTAGGGGCCACCTCGCATCTGCCTTCAAAACACGCGGGGGCTGTGCTTCTCTTCCCATGGAAAAAACCATCTTTCAAGTCCAGCCATCCATGGCCAAAATTGGGAATCCACCTCTGAAATTCCATATCTCCAAGGAATAGCTCCCCGACAAAAGCTGCCAGGAATGTCCAGCTTCCCTTGGCTTCCTGAGGGCCAGCTCTCATCTGCCTTTGAAACACTGGGCCTCCTCACTTTGCTGCCAATGGAAAAGAACTGTCCTTCTGGGCCAGATGTCCACGGACAAAACTGGGATTTGGCCCCCCAAATTGCATCTAGCCAAGGATTGCTCCAAGACAAAAGCTGCCAAGACAAACAGGTCTGGCTGGCCTTGGCCTCCTTGAGGCACCACTAATCAGCCTTTGAAACACTGGGGCTCTGCCCTTTCCTTCCTGGGGAGAAGAAGTGTCATTCCCGTCCAGGCACCCACAGCTGAAATGGAATTCCACCTCCAAAACTCCCCGTATGTCCAAGGGTTGCTTTCAGACAGAAGCTGCAAGGACAGACACGTCTGCCTTGCCTTGGCCTCTGGTGGCTGCCTCTCATCTGCCTTCAAAACACTGGGGTTCTGTGGTTTCCTTCCTGTAGAAAAGAACCGACCTTCTTGTCCAGGTGCCCGTGGCCTCGAGCACATGATCACTACAGAGGGACAAAGGAGCTCTGTGCTCAGTGGAGTGGAGACTGAGGACAGTGGAGGAGAGTCCTGGGTGGGCTTGAAGGGTGGTTTCAGACATGGTGGATCCTTTCTAGCTAGTAGAGACCAGCTGGCAAAAGAAAGAATTAATGCCAAGGGCAGCTGGGCAGGTCCAGGCTGGACACAAGGAGAAAGGAATTTCTCTCCCAGGGCAGTGCAGTGGTGCAACGTGTCCCCCAGAAGGAGTCTGGAGCAGCGCAAGGCTTTGTGTGCCAAGGCAGAGGCAGGCAGGACGCAGAGCCATCAGCAAAGGAAGGGGCCCATTGTTACACAGCAGGGCCGCAGAACCAAGGAGATCATTGTGACACTGCACAACCTCATGCAATCAAGGCGTCCGTGTTACGCTACTGAACCTCACGGAGCCAAGGGTCCATTGTGACACTGCGGAGCCAAGGAGACTGTTGCTGACAGTACCAAAGTTCATGGAACCAAAAGTCCATTGTGACATTGTGGCGCCTCACGGAACCGTGGAGAGCATTATGACACTTTGTTACTATCTGATTTACACCCAGAAGGGCAAAGAAAAGGAAATCTCTGAGTATAAAAAGGAAAGAACTTTGAAGGTTCAAAATATTCCCAAAGACCAGATTAAAACCAAACGAGATTAAATGTTGGTGCCAAACAAATGGGTATCTCTTTATCTAATGGTAAGAGAGGCAAAGAGAAAGAAGGAGAAAAGTAGAGAAAAGTTAGAAAAGACAAGGTTACTCTAACAAGCACTGCATAAGTCACCACCACACTGTGCTACCTTTGTTGCTGCTGAGACAGGGTGGGGGAAGTGGAGAAGTTTTTGCCTTTTTTCCCCTGCTGTTTGAAGCGTCTTATCTGCCTCTTCTGAAGTCTAGAGCAGTTTGGCTGGAAAGCGGCGGCCCATCCTCCGAGATGCAGGCTCGATGCTTGCAGCTGAACCTGGCTCCGCCTGGGACGAAGGAGCAGGGCTAGGGGTTGCACAACTCCCTCGGGATTTCAGTCCAGGGGTGAAGGATTGGGGGGTGCTCCCCAGGCGGGCGGCGTCGGCTCCCGGAGGCCTCAGGGTGCCTCACGGCAGGCGATGGTGGTGGTGGGGGGAAAGGCAAAGGGCGGGGATTCTACCTTTTGCTTTTGCCTCCACATTTTGCACCAGTTTTGCCTTCCTTTTTATGGGCCTCAAGGCGGGCTATGCACGGCCCGTACGGCACGTAGTTTCCAGGCGTTCAAAAGTGATTATGATAAGCAGCCATCATGACGAAGCACTTTTGAAGCCTTTCAGGTGTTGAGCAGTGATAATGGCGAAGCGTTTTTTGGCGCCTTTCTCTTAGTATTAGGCTCTTGCACACTTCAGAAGCAAGGGGCCATTGTGACACAGCAGGGCCTTGTATAAGCAAGGGGTCATTGTAGCACGGCAGGGCCTCGTGGAATCAAGGGGATCGTAGTGACACTGTGGGGCTCCAGGAGGCCACGGGGCCATTCTGACTGTGTGCAAGCAAGGATACCGTTGTTACGCTACGGGGCATCATGGAACCAAGGAGGCCATTGTGAAGCAGCTGGGCAACCCGCTGAGACTATTATGACACTTCAAGGCCTTGTGACACTGAAGGGCCATGGTGGAACTGCAGGGCCTCGTGGAACCAGTGAGACCATTGTGACATCACAGGGCCTCATGGGAGCCAGGGGCCATTGTGACACAGCCAGGCCTGACAGAAGCAAGGGGCCATTGTGACACTGCAAGGTCTCACGGAAGCAAAGGGCCAGTGTGCCACAGCCAGGCCTTGTGGAACCAAGGGGCCATTGTGATCCTGGGGAGCCCAATAGAACCAAGGAGCCATTGTGACCCTGCAGCACCTTACGGAATCATGGAGACCCTTGTGACCCTCTGTGACCTCATGGAACCAGTGGGCCATTGTGTTATTCTGCAGCCCCATGGAACCAAGGAAACCATTGTGACACAGCCAGGCCTCGTGGAAGCAAGGGGCCTTTGTGCCGCTGTAGAGCCAAGGAGACCACTGTGCTATTGCTGGGCCTCAGGGGAACAAAATGGTGATGCTGCAGGGCCCCAAGGCTGCAAAGAGCGTGGAACAGGTGTGGTTGGCTTGGCCTCCTGGGGGCCACCTGCCTGCTCCAGCTGAGCTTGGCATGTTGAGGGGTGCTTCTCCTCTGGCCCTGAAACGCTGGAGTTCCTTGCTTTCCTTTCTGTGCGAAAGCACTGTCCTTCTCCTCCAGGGACCCATGGCTGAAATTAGGATTCTACCTCCAAATTGGATTCTGTCCGAGGATTGTTCCCATGTGAAACCTGCCAGGACAGACAGCTCAGGCTGGCCTTGGCCTCTTAGGGGCCACCTCGCATCTGCCTTCAAAACACGCGGGGGCTGTGCTTCTCTTCCCATGGAAAAAACCATCTTTCAAGTCCAGCCATCCATGGCCAAAATTGGGAATCCACCTCTGAAATTCCATATCTCCAAGGAATAGCTCCCCGACAAAAGCTGCCAGGAATGTCCAGCTTCCCTTGGCTTCCTGAGGGCCAGCTCTCATCTGCCTTTGAAACACTGGGCCTCCTCACTTTGCTGCCAATGGAAAAGAACTGTCCTTCTGGGCCAGATGTCCACGGACAAAACTGGGATTTGGCCTCCCAAATTGCATCTAGCCAAGGATTGCTCCAAGACAAAAGCTGCCAAGACAAACAGGTCTGGCTGGCCTTGGCCTCCTTGAGGCACCACTAATCAGCCTTTGAAACACTGGGGCTCTGCCCTTTCCTTCCTGGGGAGAAGAAGTGTCATTCCCGTCCAGGCACCCACAGCTGAAATGGAATTCCACCTCCAAAACTCCCCGTATGTCCAAGGGTTGCTTTCAGACAGAAGCTGCAAGGACAGACACGTCTGCCTTGCCTTGGCCTCTGGTGGCTGCCTCTCATCTGCCTTCAAAACACTGGGGTTCTGTGGTTTCCTTCCTGTAGAAAAGAACCGACCTTCTTGTCCAGGTGCCCGTGGCCTCGAGCACATGATCACTACAGAGGGACAAAGGAGCTCTGTGCTCAGTGGAGTGGAGACTGAGGACAGTGGAGGAGAGTCCTGGGTGGGCTTGAAGGGTGGTTTCAGACATGGTGGATCCTTTCTAGCTAGTAGAGACCAGCTGGCAAAAGAAAGAATTAATGCCAAGGGCAGCTGGGCAGGTCCAGGCTGGACACAAGGAGAAAGGAATTTCTCTCCCAGGGCAGTGCAGTGGTGCAACGTGTCCCCCAGAAGGAGTCTGGAGCAGCGCAAGGCTTTGTGTGCCAAGGCAGAGGCAGGCAGGACGCAGAGCCATCAGCAAAGGAAGGGGCCCATTGTTACACAGCAGGGCCGCAGAACCAAGGAGATCATTGTGACACTGCACAACCTCATGCAATCAAGGCGTCCGTGTTACGCTACTGAACCTCACGGAGCCAAGGGTCCATTGTGACACTGCGGAGCCAAGGAGACTGTTGCTGACAGTACCAAAGTTCATGGAACCAAAAGTCCATTGTGACATTGTGGCGCCTCACGGAACCGTGGAGAGCATTATGACACTTTGTTACTATCTGATTTACACCCAGAAGGGCAAAGAAAAGGAAATCTCTGAGTATAAAAAGGAAAGAACTTTGAAGGTTCAAAATATTCCCAAAGACCAGATTAAAACCAAACGAGATTAAATGTTGGTGCCAAACAAATGGGTATCTCTTTATCTAATGGTAAGAGAGGCAAAGAGAAAGAAGGAGAAAAGTAGAGAAAAGTTAGAAAAGACAAGGTTACTCTAACAAGCACTGCATAAGTCACCACCACACTGTGCTACCTTTGTTGCTGCTGAGACAGGGTGGGGGAAGTGGAGAAGTTTTTGCCTTTTTTCCCCTGCTGTTTGAAGCGTCTTATCTGCCTCTTCTGAAGTCTAGAGCAGTTTGGCTGGAAAGCGGCGGCCCATCCTCCGAGATGCAGGCTCGATGCTTGCAGCTGAACCTGGGTCCGCCTGGGACGAAGGAGCAGGGCTAGGGGTTGCACAACTCCCTCGGGATTTCAGTCCAGGGGTGAAGGATTGGGGGGTGCTCCCCAGGCGGGCGGCGTCGGCTCCCGGAGGCCTCAGGGTGCCTCACGGCAGGCGATGGTGGTGGTGGGGGGAAAGGCAAAGGGCGGGGATTCTACCTTTTGCTTTTGCCTCCACATTTTGCACCAGTTTTGCCTTCCTTTTTATGGGCCTCAAGGCGGGCTATGCACGGCCCGTACGGCACGTAGTTTCCAGGCGTTCAAAAGTGATTATGATAAGCAGCCATCATGACGAAGCACTTTTGAAGCCTTTCAGGTGTTGAGCAGTGATAATGGCGAAGCGTTTTTTGGCGCCTTTCTCTTAGTATTAGGCTCTTGCACACTTCAGAAGCAAGGGGCCATTGTGACACAGCAGGGCCTTGTATAAGCAAGGGGTCATTGTAGCACGGCAGGGCCTCGTGGAATCAAGGGGATCGTAGTGACACTGTGGGGCTCCAGGAGGCCACGGGGCCATTCTGACTGTGTGCAAGCAAGGATACCGTTGTTACGCTACGGGGCATCATGGAACCAAGGAGGCCATTGTGAAGCAGCTGGGCAACCCGCTGAGACTATTATGACACTTCAAGGCCTTGTGACACTGAAGGGCCATGGTGGAACTGCAGGGCCTCGTGGAACCAGTGAGACCATTGTGACATCACAGGGCCTCATGGGAGCCAGGGGCCATTGTGACACAGCCAGGCCTGACAGAAGCAAGGGGCCATTGTGACACTGCAAGGTCTCACGGAAGCAAAGGGCCAGTGTGCCACAGCCAGGCCTTGTGGAACCAAGGGGCCATTGTGATCCTGGGGAGCCCAATAGAACCAAGGAGCCATTGTGACCCTGCAGCACCTTACGGAATCATGGAGACCCTTGTGACCCTCTGTGACCTCATGGAACCAGTGGGCCATTGTGTTATTCTGCAGCCCCATGGAACCAAGGAAACCATAGTGACACAGCCAGGCCTCGTGGAAGCAAGGGGCCTTTGTGCCGCTGTAGAGCCAAGGAGACCACTGTGCTATTGCTGGGCCTCAGGGGAACAAAATGGTGATGCTGCAGGGCCCCAAGGCTGCAAAGAGCGTGGAACAGGTGTGGTTGGCTTGGCCTCCTGGGGGCCACCTGCCTGCTCCAGCTGAGCTTGGCATGTTGAGGGGTGCTTCTCCTCTGGCCCTGAAACGCTGGAGTTCCTTGCTTTCCTTTCTGTGCGAAAGCACTGTCCTTCTCCTCCAGGGACCCATGGCTGAAATTAGGATTCTACCTCCAAATTGGATTCTGTCCGAGGATTGTTCCCATGTGAAACCTGCCAGGACAGACAGCTCAGGCTGGCCTTGGCCTCTTAGGGGCCACCTCGCATCTGCCTTCAAAACACGCGGGGGCTGTGCTTCTCTTCCCATGGAAAAAACCATCTTTCAAGTCCAGCCATCCATGGCCAAAATTGGGAATCCACCTCTGAAATTCCATATCTCCAAGGAATAGCTCCCCGACAAAAGCTGCCAGGAATGTCCAGCTTCCCTTGGCTTCCTGAGGGCCAGCTCTCATCTGCCTTTGAAACACTGGGCCTCCTCACTTTGCTGCCAATGGAAAAGAACTGTCCTTCTGGGCCAGATGTCCACGGACAAAACTGGGATTTGGCCCCCCAAATTGCATCTAGCCAAGGATTGCTCCAAGACAAAAGCTGCCAAGACAAACAGGTCTGGCTGGCCTTGGCCTCCTTGAGGCACCACTAATCAGCCTTTGAAACACTGGGGCTCTGCCCTTTCCTTCCTGGGGAGAAGAAGTGTCATTCCCGTCCAGGCACCCACAGCTGAAATGGAATTCCACCTCCAAAACTCCCCGTATGTCCAAGGGTTGCTTTCAGACAGAAGCTGCAAGGACAGACACGTCTGCCTTGCCTTGGCCTCTGGTGGCTGCCTCTCATCTGCCTTCAAAACACTGGGGTTCTGTGGTTTCCTTCCTGTAGAAAAGAACCGACCTTCTTGTCCAGGTGCCCGTGGCCTCGAGCACATGATCACTACAGAGGGACAAAGGAGCTCTGTGCTCAGTGGAGTGGAGACTGAGGACAGTGGAGGAGAGTCCTGGGTGGGCTTGAAGGGTGGTTTCAGACATGGTGGATCCTTTCTAGCTAGTAGAGACCAGCTGGCAAAAGAAAGAATTAATGCCAAGGGCAGCTGGGCAGGTCCAGGCTGGACACAAGGAGAAAGGAATTTCTCTCCCAGGGCAGTGCAGTGGTGCAACGTGTCCCCCAGAAGGAGTCTGGAGCAGCCCAAGGCTTTGTGTGCCAAGGCAGAGGCAGGCAGGACGCAGAGCCATCAGCAAAGGAAGGGGCCCATTGTTACACAGCAGGGCCGCAGAACCAAGGAGATCATTGTGACACTGCACAACCTCATGCAATCAAGGCGTCCGTGTTACGCTACTGAACCTCACGGAGCCAAGGGTCCATTGTGACACTGCGGAGCCAAGGAGACTGTTGCTGACAGTACCAAAGTTCATGGAACCAAAAGTCCATTGTGACATTGTGGCGCCTCACGGAACCGTGGAGAGCATTATGACACTTTGTTACTATCTGATTTACACCCAGAAGGGCAAAGAAAAGGAAATCTCTGAGTATAAAAAGGAAAGAACTTTGAAGGTTCAAAATATTCCCAAAGACCAGATTAAAACCAAACGAGATTAAATGTTGGTGCCAAACAAATGGGTATCTCTTTATCTAATGGTAAGAGAGGCAAAGAGAAAGAAGGAGAAAAGTAGAGAAAAGTTAGAAAAGACAAGGTTACTCTAACAAGCACTGCATAAGTCACCACCACACTGTGCTACCTTTGTTGCTGCTGAGACAGGGTGGGGGAAGTGGAGAAGTTTTTGCCTTTTTTCCCCTGCTGTTTGAAGCGTCTTATCTGCCTCTTCTGAAGTCTAGAGCAGTTTGGCTGGAAAGCGGCGGCCCATCCTCCGAGATGCAGGCTCGATGCTTGCAGCTGAACCTGGCTCCGCCTGGGACGAAGGAGCAGGGCTAGGGGTTGCACAACTCCCTCGGGATTTCAGTCCAGGGGTGAAGGATTGGGGGGTGCTCCCCAGGCGGGCGGCGTCGGCTCCCGGAGGCCTCAGGGTGCCTCACGGCAGGCGATGGTGGTGGTGGGGGGAAAGGCAAAGGGCGGGGATTCTACCTTTTGCTTTTGCCTCCACATTTTGCACCAGTTTTGCCTTCCTTTTTATGGGCCTCAAGGCGGGCTATGCACGGCCCGTACGGCACGTAGTTTCCAGGCGTTCAAAAGTGATTATGATAAGCAGCCATCATGACGAAGCACTTTTGAAGCCTTTCAGGTGTTGAGCAGTGATAATGGCGAAGTGTTTTTTGGCGCCTTTCTCTTAGTATTAGGCTCTTGCACACTTCAGAAGCAAGGGGCCATTGTGACACAGCAGGGCCTTGTATAAGCAAGGGGTCATTGTAGCACGGCAGGGCCTCGTGGAATCAAGGGGATCGTAGTGACACTGTGGGGCTCCAGGAGGCCACGGGGCCATTCTGACTGTGTGCAAGCAAGGATACCGTTGTTACGCTACGGGGCATCATGGAACCAAGGAGGCCATTGTGAAGCAGCTGGGCAACCCGCTGAGACTATTATGACACTTCAAGGCCTTGTGACACTGAAGGGCCATGGTGGAACTGCAGGGCCTCGTGGAACCAGTGAGACCATTGTGACATCACAGGGCCTCATGGGAGCCAGGGGCCATTGTGACACAGCCAGGCCTGACAGAAGCAAGGGGCCATTGTGACACTGCAAGGTCTCACGGAAGCAAAGGGCCAGTGTGCCACAGCCAGGCCTTGTGGAACCAAGGGGCCATTGTGATCCTGGGGAGCCCAATAGAACCAAGGAGCCATTGTGACCCTGCAGCACCTTACGGAATCATGGAGACCCTTGTGACCCTCTGTGACCTCATGGAACCAGTGGGCCATTGTGTTATTCTGCAGCCCCATGGAACCAAGGAAACCATAGTGACACAGCCAGGCCTCGTGGAAGCAAGGGGCCTTTGTGCCGCTGTAGAGCCAAGGAGACCACTGTGCTATTGCTGGGCCTCAGGGGAACAAAATGGTGATGCTGCAGGGCCCCAAGGCTGCAAAGAGCGTGGAACAGGTGTGGTTGGCTTGGCCTCCTGGGGGCCACCTGCCTGCTCCAGCTGAGCTTGGCATGTTGAGGGGTGCTTCTCCTCTGGCCCTGAAACGCTGGAGTTCCTTGCTTTCCTTTCTGTGCGAAAGCACTGTCCTTCTCCTCCAGGGACCCATGGCTGAAATTAGGATTCTACCTCCAAATTGGATTCTGTCCGAGGATTGTTCCCATGTGAAACCTGCCAGGACAGACAGCTCAGGCTGGCCTTGGCCTCTTAGGGGCCACCTCGCATCTGCCTTCAAAACACGCGGGGGCTGTGCTTCTCTTCCCATGGAAAAAACCATCTTTCAAGTCCAGCCATCCATGGCCAAAATTGGGAATCCACCTCTGAAATTCCATATCTCCAAGGAATAGCTCCCCGACAAAAGCTGCCAGGAATGTCCAGCTTCCCTTGGCTTCCTGAGGGCCAGCTCTCATCTGCCTTTGAAACACTGGGCCTCCTCACTTTGCTGCCAATGGAAAAGAACTGTCCTTCTGGGCCAGATGTCCACGGACAAAACTGGGATTTGGCCTCCCAAATTGCATCTAGCCAAGGATTGCTCCAAGACAAAAGCTGCCAAGACAAACAGGTCTGGCTGGCCTTGGCCTCCTTGAGGCACCACTAATCAGCCTTTGAAACACTGGGGCTCTGCCCTTTCCTTCCTGGGGAGAAGAAGTGTCATTCCCGTCCAGGCACCCACAGCTGAAATGGAATTCCACCTCCAAAACTCCCCGTATGTCCAAGGGTTGCTTTCAGACAGAAGCTGCAAGGACAGACACGTCTGCCTTGCCTTGGCCTCTGGTGGCTGCCTCTCATCTGCCTTCAAAACACTGGGGTTCTGTGGTTTCCTTCCTGTAGAAAAGAACCGACCTTCTTGTCCAGGTGCCCGTGGCCTCGAGCACATGATCACTACAGAGGGACAAAGGAGCTCTGTGCTCAGTGGAGTGGAGACTGAGGACAGTGGAGGAGAGTCCTGGGTGGGCTTGAAGGGTGGTTTCAGACATGGTGGATCCTTTCTAGCTAGTAGAGACCAGCTGGCAAAAGAAAGAATTAATGCCAAGGGCAGCTGGGCAGGTCCAGGCTGGACACAAGGAGAAAGGAATTTCTCTCCCAGGGCAGTGCAGTGGTGCAACGTGTCCCCCAGAAGGAGTCTGGAGCAGCCCAAGGCTTTGTGTGCCAAGGCAGAGGCAGGCAGGACGCAGAGCCATCAGCAAAGGAAGGGGCCCATTGTTACACAGCAGGGCCGCAGAACCAAGGAGATCATTGTGACACTGCACAACCTCATGCAATCAAGGCGTCCGTGTTACGCTACTGAACCTCACGGAGCCAAGGGTCCATTGTGACACTGCGGAGCCAAGGAGACTGTTGCTGACAGTACCAAAGTTCATGGAACCAAAAGTCCATTGTGACATTGTGGCGCCTCACGGAACCGTGGAGAGCATTATGACACTTTGTTACTATCTGATTTACACCCAGAAGGGCAAAGAAAAGGAAATCTCTGAGTATAAAAAGGAAAGAACTTTGAAGGTTCAAAATATTCCCAAAGACCAGATTAAAACCAAACGAGATTAAATGTTGGTGCCAAACAAATGGGTATCTCTTTATCTAATGGTAAGAGAGGCAAAGAGAAAGAAGGAGAAAAGTAGAGAAAAGTTAGAAAAGACAAGGTTACTCTAACAAGCACTGGATAAGTCACCACCACACTGTGCTACCTTTGTTGCTGCTGAGACAGGGTGGGGGAAGTGGAGAAGTTTTTGCCTTTTTTCCCCTGCTGTTTGAAGCGTCTTATCTGCCTCTTCTGAAGTCTAGAGCAGTTTGGCTGGAAAGCGGCGGCCCATCCTCCGAGATGCAGGCTCGATGCTTGCAGCTGAACCTGGGTCCGCCTGGGACGAAGGAGCAGGGCTAGGGGTTGCACAACTCCCTCGGGATTTCAGTCCAGGGGTGAAGGATTGGGGGGTGCTCCCCAGGCGGGCGGCGTCGGCTCCCGGAGGCCTCAGGGTGCCTCACGGCAGGCGATGGTGGTGGTGGGGGGAAAGGCAAAGGGCGGGGATTCTACCTTTTGCTTTTGCCTCCACATTTTGCACCAGTTTTGCCTTCCTTTTTATGGGCCTCAAGGCGGGCTATGCACGGCCCGTACGGCACGTAGTTTCCAGGCGTTCAAAAGTGATTATGATAAGCAGCCATCATGACGAAGCACTTTTGAAGCCTTTCAGGTGTTGAGCAGTGATAATGGCGAAGCGTTTTTTGGCGCCTTTCTCTTAGTATTAGGCTCTTGCACACTTCAGAAGCAAGGGGCCATTGTGACACAGCAGGGCCTTGTATAAGCAAGGGGTCATTGTAGCACGGCAGGGCCTCGTGGAATCAAGGGGATCATAGTGACACTGTGGGGCTCCAGGAGGCCACGGGGCCATTCTGACTGTGTGCAAGCAAGGATACCGTTGTTACGCTACGGGGCATCATGGAACCAAGGAGGCCATTGTGAAGCAGCTGGGCAACCCGCTGAGACTATTATGACACTTCAAGGCCTTGTGACACTGAAGGGCCATGGTGGAACTGCAGGGCCTCGTGGAACCAGTGAGACCATTGTGACATCACAGGGCCTCATGGGAGCCAGGGGCCATTGTGACACAGCCAGGCCTGACAGAAGCAAGGGGCCATTGTGACACTGCAAGGTCTCACGGAAGCAAAGGGCCAGTGTGCCACAGCCAGGCCTTGTGGAACCAAGGGGCCATTGTGATCCTGGGGAGCCCAATAGAACCAAGGAGCCATTGTGACCCTGCAGCACCTTACGGAATCATGGAGACCCTTGTGACCCTCTGTGACCTCATGGAACCAGTGGGCCATTGTGTTATTCTGCAGCCCCATGGAACCAAGGAAACCATTGTGACACAGCCAGGCCTCGTGGAAGCAAGGGGCCTTTGTGCCGCTGTAGAGCCAAGGAGACCACTGTGCTATTGCTGGGCCTCAGGGGAACAAAATGGTGATGCTGCAGGGCCCCAAGGCTGCAAAGAGCGTGGAACAGGTGTGGTTGGCTTGGCCTCCTGGGGGCCACCTGCCTGCTCCAGCTGAGCTTGGCATGTTGAGGGGTGCTTCTCCTCTGGCCCTGAAACGCTGGAGTTCCTTGCTTTCCTTTCTGTGCGAAAGCACTGTCCTTCTCCTCCAGGGACCCATGGCTGAAATTAGGATTCTACCTCCAAATTGGATTCTGTCCGAGGATTGTTCCCATGTGAAACCTGCCAGGACAGACAGCTCAGGCTGGCCTTGGCCTCTTAGGGGCCACCTCGCATCTGCCTTCAAAACACGCGGGGGCTGTGCTTCTCTTCCCATGGAATAAAACCATCTTTCAAGTCCAGCCATCCATGGCCAAAATGGGGAATCCACCTCTGAAATTCCATATCTCCAAGGAATAGCTCCCCGACAAAAGCTGCCAGGAATGTCCAGCTTCCCTTGGCTTCCTGAGGGCCAGCTCTCATCTGCCTTTGAAACACTGGGCCTCCTCACTTTGCTGCCAATGGAAAAGAACTGTCCTTCTGGGCCAGATGTCCACGGACAAAACTGGGATTTGGCCCCCCAAATTGCATCTAGCCAAGGATTGCTCCAAGACAAAAGCTGCCAAGACAAACAGGTCTGGCTGGCCTTGGCCTCCTTGAGGCACCACTAATCAGCCTTTGAAACACTGGGGCTCTGCCCTTTCCTTCCTGGGGAGAAGAAGTGTCATTCCCGTCCAGGCACCCACAGCTGAAATGGAATTCCACCTCCAAAACTCCCCGTATGTCCAAGGGTTGCTTTCAGACAGAAGCTGCAAGGACAGACACGTCTGCCTTGCCTTGGCCTCTGGTGGCTGCCTCTCATCTGCCTTCAAAACACTGGGGTTCTGTGGTTTCCTTCCTGTAGAAAAGAACCGACCTTCTTGTCCAGGTGCCCGTGGCCTCGAGCACATGATCACTACAGAGGGACAAAGGAGCTCTGTGCTCAGTGGAGTGGAGACTGAGGACAGTGGAGGAGAGTCCTGGGTGGGCTTGAAGGGTGGTTTCAGACATGGTGGATCCTTTCTAGCTAGTAGAGACCAGCTGGCAAAAGAAAGAATTAATGCCAAGGGCAGCTGGGCAGGTCCAGGCTGGACACAAGGAGAAAGGAATTTCTCTCCCAGGGCAGTGCAGTGGTGCAACGTGTCCCCCAGAAGGAGTCTGGAGCAGCCCAAGGCTTTGTGTGCCAAGGCAGAGGCAGGCAGGACGCAGAGCCATCAGCAAAGGAAGGGGCCCATTGTTACACAGCAGGGCCGCAGAACCAAGGAGATCATTGTGACACTGCACAACCTCATGCAATCAAGGCGTCCGTGTTACGCTACTGAACCTCACGGAGCCAAGGGTCCATTGTGACACTGCGGAGCCAAGGAGACTGTTGCTGACAGTACCAAAGTTCATGGAACCAAAAGTCCATTGTGACATTGTGGCGCCTCACGGAACCGTGGAGAGCATTATGACACTTTGTTACTATCTGATTTACACCCAGAAGGGCAAAGAAAAGGAAATCTCTGAGTATAAAAAGGAAAGAACTTTGAAGGTTCAAAATATTCCCAAAGACCAGATTAAAACCAAACGAGATTAAATGTTGGTGCCAAACAAATGGGTATCTCTTTATCTAATGGTAAGAGAGGCAAAGAGAAAGAAGGAGAAAAGTAGAGAAAAGTTAGAAAAGACAAGGTTACTCTAACAAGCACTGGATAAGTCACCACCACACTGTGCTACCTTTGTTGCTGCTGAGACAGGGTGGGGGAAGTGGAGAAGTTTTTGCCTTTTTTCCCCTGCTGTTTGAAGCGTCTTATCTGCCTCTTCTGAAGTCTAGAGCAGTTTGGCTGGAAAGCGGCGGCCCATCCTCCGAGATGCAGGCTCGATGCTTGCAGCTGAACCTGGGTCCGCCTGGGACGAAGGAGCAGGGCTAGGGGTTGCACAACTCCCTCGGGATTTCAGTCCAGGGGTGAAGGATTGGGGGGTGCTCCCCAGGCGGGCGGCGTCGGCTCCCGGAGGCCTCAGGGTGCCTCACGGCAGGCGATGGTGGTGGTGGGGGGAAAGGCAAAGGGCGGGGATTCTACCTTTTGCTTTTGCCTCCACATTTTGCACCAGTTTTGCCTTCCTTTTTATGGGCCTCAAGGCGGGCTATGCACGGCCCGTACGGCACGTAGTTTCCAGGCGTTCAAAAGTGATTATGATAAGCAGCCATCATGACGAAGCACTTTTGAAGCCTTTCAGGTGTTGAGCAGTGATAATGGCGAAGCGTTTTTTGGCGCCTTTCTCTTAGTATTAGGCTCTTGCACACTTCAGAAGCAAGGGGCCATTGTGACACAGCAGGGCCTTGTATAAGCAAGGGGTCATTGTAGCACGGCAGGGCCTCGTGGAATCAAGGGGATCGTAGTGACACTGTGGGGCTCCAGGAGGCCACGGGGCCATTCTGACTGTGTGCAAGCAAGGATACCGTTGTTACGCTACGGGGCATCATGGAACCAAGGAGGCCATTGTGAAGCAGCTGGGCAACCCGCTGAGACTATTATGACACTTCAAGGCCTTGTGACACTGAAGGGCCATGGTGGAACTGCAGGGCCTCGTGGAACCAGTGAGACCATTGTGACATCACAGGGCCTCATGGGAGCCAGGGGCCATTGTGACACAGCCAGGCCTGACAGAAGCAAGGGGCCATTGTGACACTGCAAGGTCTCACGGAAGCAAAGGGCCAGTGTGCCACAGCCAGGCCTTGTGGAACCAAGGGGCCATTGTGATCCTGGGGAGCCCAATAGAACCAAGGAGCCATTGTGACCCTGCAGCACCTTACGGAATCATGGAGACCCTTGTGACCCTCTGTGACCTCATGGAACCAGTGGGCCATTGTGTTATTCTGCAGCCCCATGGAACCAAGGAAACCATTGTGACACAGCCAGGCCTCGTGGAAGCAAGGGGCCTTTGTGCCGCTGTAGAGCCAAGGAGACCACTGTGCTATTGCTGGGCCTCAGGGGAACAAAATGGTGATGCTGCAGGGCCCCAAGGCTGCAAAGAGCGTGGAACAGGTGTGGTTGGCTTGGCCTCCTGGGGGCCACCTGCCTGCTCCAGCTGAGCTTGGCATGTTGAGGGGTGCTTCTCCTCTGGCCCTGAAACGCTGGAGTTCCTTGCTTTCCTTTCTGTGCGAAAGCACTGTCCTTCTCCTCCAGGGACCCATGGCTGAAATTAGGATTCTACCTCCAAATTGGATTCTGTCCGAGGATTGTTCCCATGTGAAACCTGCCAGGACAGACAGCTCAGGCTGGCCTTGGCCTCTTAGGGGCCACCTCGCATCTGCCTTCAAAACACGCGGGGGCTGTGCTTCTCTTCCCATGGAATAAAACCATCTTTCAAGTCCAGCCATCCATGGCCAAAATGGGGAATCCACCTCTGAAATTCCATATCTCCAAGGAATAGCTCCCCGACAAAAGCTGCCAGGAATGTCCAGCTTCCCTTGGCTTCCTGAGGGCCAGCTCTCATCTGCCTTTGAAACACTGGGCCTCCTCACTTTGCTGCCAATGGAAAAGAACTGTCCTTCTGGGCCAGATGTCCACGGACAAAACTGGGATTTGGCCCCCCAAATTGCATCTAGCCAAGGATTGCTCCAAGACAAAAGCTGCCAAGACAAACAGGTCTGGCTGGCCTTGGCCTCCTTGAGGCACCACTAATCAGCCTTTGAAACACTGGGGCTCTGCCCTTTCCTTCCTGGGGAGAAGAAGTGTCATTCCCGTCCAGGCACCCACAGCTGAAATGGAATTCCACCTCCAAAACTCCCCGTATGTCCAAGGGTTGCTTTCAGACAGAAGCTGCAAGGACAGACACGTCTGCCTTGCCTTGGCCTCTGGTGGCTGCCTCTCATCTGCCTTCAAAACACTGGGGTTCTGTGGTTTCCTTCCTGTAGAAAAGAACCGACCTTCTTGTCCAGGTGCCCGTGGCCTCGAGCACATGATCACTACAGAGGGACAAAGGAGCTCTGTGCTCAGTGGAGTGGAGACTGAGGACAGTGGAGGAGAGTCCTGGGTGGGCTTGAAGGGTGGTTTCAGACATGGTGGATCCTTTCTAGCTAGTAGAGACCAGCTGGCAAAAGAAAGAATTAATGCCAAGGGCAGCTGGGCAGGTCCAGGCTGGACACAAGGAGAAAGGAATTTCTCTCCCAGGGCAGTGCAGTGGTGCAACGTGTCCCCCAGAAGGAGTCTGGAGCAGCCCAAGGCTTTGTGTGCCAAGGCAGAGGCAGGCAGGACGCAGAGCCATCAGCAAAGGAAGGGGCCCATTGTTACACAGCAGGGCCGCAGAACCAAGGAGATCATTGTGACACTGCACAACCTCATGCAATCAAGGCGTCCGTGTTACGCTACTGAACCTCACGGAGCCAAGGGTCCATTGTGACACTGCGGAGCCAAGGAGACTGTTGCTGACAGTACCAAAGTTCATGGAACCAAAAGTCCATTGTGACATTGTGGCGCCTCACGGAACCGTGGAGAGCATTATGACACTTTGTTACTATCTGATTTACACCCAGAAGGGCAAAGAAAAGGAAATCTCTGAGTATAAAAAGGAAAGAACTTTGAAGGTTCAAAATATTCCCAAAGACCAGATTAAAACCAAACGAGATTAAATGTTGGTGCCAAACAAATGGGTATCTCTTTATCTAATGGTAAGAGAGGCAAAGAGAAAGAAGGAGAAAAGTAGAGAAAAGTTAGAAAAGACAAGGTTACTCTAACAAGCACTGCATAAGTCACCACCACACTGTGCTACCTTTGTTGCTGCTGAGACAGGGTGGGGGAAGTGGAGAAGTTTTTGCCTTTTTTCCCCTGCTGTTTGAAGCGTCTTATCTGCCTCTTCTGAAGTCTAGAGCAGTTTGGCTGGAAAGCGGCGGCCCATCCTCCGAGATGCAGGCTCGATGCTTGCAGCTGAACCTGGCTCCGCCTGGGACGAAGGAGCAGGGCTAGGGGTTGCACAACTCCCTCGGGATTTCAGTCCAGGGGTGAAGGATTGGGGGGTGCTCCCCAGGCGGGCGGCGTCGGCTCCCGGAGGCCTCAGGGTGCCTCACGGCAGGCGATGGTGGTGGTGGGGGGAAAGGCAAAGGGCGGGGATTCTACCTTTTGCTTTTGCCTCCACATTTTGCACCAGTTTTGCCTTCCTTTTTATGGGCCTCAAGGCGGGCTATGCACGGCCCGTACGGCACGTAGTTTCCAGGCGTTCAAAAGTGATTATGATAAGCAGCCATCATGACGAAGCACTTTTGAAGCCTTTCAGGTGTTGAGCAGTGATAATGGCGAAGCGTTTTTTGGCGCCTTTCTCTTAGTATTAGGCTCTTGCACACTTCAGAAGCAAGGGGCCATTGTGACACAGCAGGGCCTTGTATAAGCAAGGGGTCATTGTAGCACGGCAGGGCCTCGTGGAATCAAGGGGATCGTAGTGACACTGTGGGGCTCCAGGAGGCCACGGGGCCATTCTGACTGTGTGCAAGCAAGGATACCGTTGTTACGCTACGGGGCATCATGGAACCAAGGAGGCCATTGTGAAGCAGCTGGGCAACCCGCTGAGACTATTATGACACTTCAAGGCCTTGTGACACTGAAGGGCCATGGTGGAACTGCAGGGCCTCGTGGAACCAGTGAGACCATTGTGACATCACAGGGCCTCATGGGAGCCAGGGGCCATTGTGACACAGCCAGGCCTGACAGAAGCAAGGGGCCATTGTGACACTGCAAGGTCTCACGGAAGCAAAGGGCCAGTGTGCCACAGCCAGGCCTTGTGGAACCAAGGGGCCATTGTGATCCTGGGGAGCCCAATAGAACCAAGGAGCCATTGTGACCCTGCAGCACCTTACGGAATCATGGAGACCCTTGTGACCCTCTGTGACCTCATGGAACCAGTGGGCCATTGTGTTATTCTGCAGCCCCATGGAACCAAGGAAACCATAGTGACACAGCCAGGCCTCGTGGAAGCAAGGGGCCTTTGTGCCGCTGTAGAGCCAAGGAGACCACTGTGCTATTGCTGGGCCTCAGGGGAACAAAATGGTGATGCTGCAGGGCCCCAAGGCTGCAAAGAGCGTGGAACAGGTGTGGTTGGCTTGGCCTCCTGGGGGCCACCTGCCTGCTCCAGCTGAGCTTGGCATGTTGAGGGGTGCTTCTCCTCTGGCCCTGAAACGCTGGAGTTCCTTGCTTTCCTTTCTGTGCGAAAGCACTGTCCTTCTCCTCCAGGGACCCATGGCTGAAATTAGGATTCTACCTCCAAATTGGATTCTGTCCGAGGATTGTTCCCATGTGAAACCTGCCAGGACAGACAGCTCACGCTGGCCTTGGCCTCTTAGGGGCCACCTCGCATCTGCCTTCAAAACACGCGGGGGCTGTGCTTCTCTTCCCATGGAAAAAACCATCTTTCAAGTCCAGCCATCCATGGCCAAAATTGGGAATCCACCTCTGAAATTCCATATCTCCAAGGAATAGCTCCCCGACAAAAGCTGCCAGGAATGTCCAGCTTCCCTTGGCTTCCTGAGGGCCAGCTCTCATCTGCCTTTGAAACACTGGGCCTCCTCACTTTGCTGCCAATGGAAAAGAACTGTCCTTCTGGGCCAGATGTCCACGGACAAAACTGGGATTTGGCCCCCCAAATTGCATCTAGCCAAGGATTGCTCCAAGACAAAAGCTGCCAAGACAAACAGGTCTGGCTGGCCTTGGCCTCCTTGAGGCACCACTAATCAGCCTTTGAAACACTGGGGCTCTGCCCTTTCCTTCCTGGGGAGAAGAAGTGTCATTCCCGTCCAGGCACCCACAGCTGAAATGGAATTCCACCTCCAAAACTCCCCGTATGTCCAAGGGTTGCTTTCAGACAGAAGCTGCAAGGACAGACACGTCTGCCTTGCCTTGGCCTCTGGTGGCTGCCTCTCATCTGCCTTCAAAACACTGGGGTTCTGTGGTTTCCTTCCTGTAGAAAAGAACCGACCTTCTTGTCCAGGTGCCCGTGGCCTCGAGCACATGATCACTACAGAGGGACAAAGGAGCTCTGTGCTCAGTGGAGTGGAGACTGAGGACAGTGGAGGAGAGTCCTGGGTGGGCTTGAAGGGTGGTTTCAGACATGGTGGATCCTTTCTAGCTAGTAGAGACCAGCTGGCAAAAGAAAGAATTAATGCCAAGGGCAGCTGGGCAGGTCCAGGCTGGACACAAGGAGAAAGGAATTTCTCTCCCAGGGCAGTGCAGTGGTGCAACGTGTCCCCCAGAAGGAGTCTGGAGCAGCCCAAGGCTTTGTGTGCCAAGGCAGAGGCAGGCAGGACGCAGAGCCATCAGCAAAGGAAGGGGCCCATTGTTACACAGCAGGGCCGCAGAACCAAGGAGATCATTGTGACACTGCACAACCTCATGCAATCAAGGCGTCCGTGTTACGCTACTGAACCTCACGGAGCCAAGGGTCCATTGTGACACTGCGGAGCCAAGGAGACTGTTGCTGACAGTACCAAAGTTCATGGAACCAAAAGTCCATTGTGACATTGTGGCGCCTCACGGAACCGTGGAGAGCATTATGACACTTTGTTACTATCTGATTTACACCCAGAAGGGCAAAGAAAAGGAAATCTCTGAGTATAAAAAGGAAAGAACTTTGAAGGTTCAAAATATTCCCAAAGACCAGATTAAAACCAAACGAGATTAAATGTTGGTGCCAAACAAATGGGTATCTCTTTATCTAATGGTAAGAGAGGCAAAGAGAAAGAAGGAGAAAAGTAGAGAAAAGTTAGAAAAGACAAGGTTACTCTAACAAGCACTGCATAAGTCACCACCACACTGTGCTACCTTTGTTGCTGCTGAGACAGGGTGGGGGAAGTGGAGAAGTTTTTGCCTTTTTTCCCCTGCTGTTTGAAGCGTCTTATCTGCCTCTTCTGAAGTCTAGAGCAGTTTGGCTGGAAAGCGGCGGCCCATCCTCCGAGATGCAGGCTCGATGCTTGCAGCTGAACCTGGCTCCGCCTGGGACGAAGGAGCAGGGCTAGGGGTTGCACAACTCCCTCGGGATTTCAGTCCAGGGGTGAAGGATTGGGGGGTGCTCCCCAGGCGGGCGGCGTCGGCTCCCGGAGGCCTCAGGGTGCCTCACGGCAGGCGATGGTGGTGGTGGGGGGAAAGGCAAAGGGCGGGGATTCTACCTTTTGCTTTTGCCTCCACATTTTGCACCAGTTTTGCCTTCCTTTTTATGGGCCTCAAGGCGGGCTATGCACGGCCCGTACGGCACGTAGTTTCCAGGCGTTCAAAAGTGATTATGATAAGCAGCCATCATGACGAAGCACTTTTGAAGCCTTTCAGGTGTTGAGCAGTGATAATGGCGAAGCGTTTTTTGGCGCCTTTCTCTTAGTATTAGGCTCTTGCACACTTCAGAAGCAAGGGGCCATTGTGACACAGCAGGGCCTTGTATAAGCAAGGGGTCATTGTAGCACGGCAGGGCCTCGTGGAATCAAGGGGATCGTAGTGACACTGTGGGGCTCCAGGAGGCCACGGGGCCATTCTGACTGTGTGCAAGCAAGGATACCGTTGTTACGCTACGGGGCATCATGGAACCAAGGAGGCCATTGTGAAGCAGCTGGGCAACCCGCTGAGACTATTATGACACTTCAAGGCCTTGTGACACTGAAGGGCCATGGTGGAACTGCAGGGCCTCGTGGAACCAGTGAGACCATTGTGACATCACAGGGCCTCATGGGAGCCAGGGGCCATTGTGACACAGCCAGGCCTGACAGAAGCAAGGGGCCATTGTGACACTGCAAGGTCTCACGGAAGCAAAGGGCCAGTGTGCCACAGCCAGGCCTTGTGGAACCAAGGGGCCATTGTGATCCTGGGGAGCCCAATAGAACCAAGGAGCCATTGTGACCCTGCAGCACCTTACGGAATCATGGAGACCCTTGTGACCCTCTGTGACCTCATGGAACCAGTGGGCCATTGTGTTATTCTGCAGCCCCATGGAACCAAGGAAACCATTGTGACACAGCCAGGCCTCGTGGAAGCAAGGGGCCTTTGTGCCGCTGTAGAGCCAAGGAGACCACTGTGCTATTGCTGGGCCTCAGGGGAACAAAATGGTGATGCTGCAGGGCCCCAAGGCTGCAAAGAGCGTGGAACAGGTGTGGTTGGCTTGGCCTCCTGGGGGCCACCTGCCTGCTCCAGCTGAGCTTGGCATGTTGAGGGGTGCTTCTCCTCTGGCCCTGAAACGCTGGAGTTCCTTGCTTTCCTTTCTGTGCGAAAGCACTGTCCTTCTCCTCCAGGGACCCATGGCTGAAATTAGGATTCTACCTCCAAATTGGATTCTGTCCGAGGATTGTTCCCATGTGAAACCTGCCAGGACAGACAGCTCAGGCTGGCCTTGGCCTCTTAGGGGCCACCTCGCATCTGCCTTCAAAACACGCGGGGGCTGTGCTTCTCTTCCCATGGAAAAAACCATCTTTCAAGTCCAGCCATCCATGGCCAAAATTGGGAATCCACCTCTGAAATTCCATATCTCCAAGGAATAGCTCCCCGACAAAAGCTGCCAGGAATGTCCAGCTTCCCTTGGCTTCCTGAGGGCCAGCTCTCATCTGCCTTTGAAACACTGGGCCTCCTCACTTTGCTGCCAATGGAAAAGAACTGTCCTTCTGGGCCAGATGTCCACGGACAAAACTGGGATTTGGCCTCCCAAATTGCATCTAGCCAAGGATTGCTCCAAGACAAAAGCTGCCAAGACAAACAGGTCTGGCTGGCCTTGGCCTCCTTGAGGCACCACTAATCAG
The DNA here is from genome assembly GCF_965178545.1 of Coloeus monedula. NCBI lineage: Eukaryota > Metazoa > Chordata > Aves > Passeriformes > Corvidae > Coloeus > Coloeus monedula. Next base: position 32,599 of record NW_028120370.1, read on the forward strand.
CCTTTGAAACACTGGGGCTCTGCCCTTTCCTTCCTGGGGAGAAGAAGTGTCATTCCCGTCCAGGCACCCACAGCTGAAATGGAATTCCACCTCCAAAACTCCCCGTATGTCCAAGGGTTGCTTTCAGACAGAAGCTGCAAGGACAGACACGTCTGCCTTGCCTTGGCCTCTGGTGGCTGCCTCTCATCTGCCTTCAAAACACTGGGGTTCTGTGGTTTCCTTCCTGTAGAAAAGAACCGACCTTCTTGTCCAGGTGCCCGTGGCCTCGAGCACATGATCACTACAGAGGGACAAAGGAGCTCTGTGCTCAGTGGAGTGGAGACTGAGGACAGTGGAGGAGAGTCCTGGGTGGGCTTGAAGGGTGGTTTCAGACATGGTGGATCCTTTCTAGCTAGTAGAGACCAGCTGGCAAAAGAAAGAATTAATGCCAAGGGCAGCTGGGCAGGTCCAGGCTGGACACAAGGAGAAAGGAATTTCTCTCCCAGGGCAGTGCAGTGGTGCAACGTGTCCCCCAGAAGGAGTCTGGAGCAGCGCAAGGCTTTGTGTGCCAAGGCAGAGGCAGGCAGGACGCAGAGCCATCAGCAAAGGAAGGGGCCCATTGTTACACAGCAGGGCCGCAGAACCAAGGAGATCATTGTGACACTGCACAACCTCATGCAATCAAGGCGTCCGTGTTACGCTACTGAACCTCACGGAGCCAAGGGTCCATTGTGACACTGCGGAGCCAAGGAGACTGTTGCTGACAGTACCAAAGTTCATGGAACCAAAAGTCCATTGTGACATTGTGGCGCCTCACGGAACCGTGGAGAGCATTATGACACTTTGTTACTATCTGATTTACACCCAGAAGGGCAAAGAAAAGGAAATCTCTGAGTATAAAAAGGAAAGAACTTTGAAGGTTCAAAATATTCCCAAAGACCAGATTAAAACCAAACGAGATTAAATGTTGGTGCCAAACAAATGGGTATCTCTTTATCTAATGGTAAGAGAGGCAAAGAGAAAGAAGGAGAAAAGTAGAGAAAAGTTAGAAAAGACAAGGTTACTCTAACAAGCACTGCATAAGTCACCACCACACTGTGCTACCTTTGTTGCTGCTGAGACAGGGTGGGGGAAGTGGAGAAGTTTTTGCCTTTTTTCCCCTGCTGTTTGAAGCGTCTTATCTGCCTCTTCTGAAGTCTAGAGCAGTTTGGCTGGAAAGCGGCGGCCCATCCTCCGAGATGCAGGCTCGATGCTTGCAGCTGAACCTGGGTCCGCCTGGGACGAAGGAGCAGGGCTAGGGGTTGCACAACTCCCTCGGGATTTCAGTCCAGGGGTGAAGGATTGGGGGGTGCTCCCCAGGCGGGCGGCGTCGGCTCCCGGAGGCCTCAGGGTGCCTCACGGCAGGCGATGGTGGTGGTGGGGGGAAAGGCAAAGGGCGGGGATTCTACCTTTTGCTTTTGCCTCCACATTTTGCACCAGTTTTGCCTTCCTTTTTATGGGCCTCAAGGCGGGCTATGCACGGCCCGTACGGCACGTAGTTTCCAGGCGTTCAAAAGTGATTATGATAAGCAGCCATCATGACGAAGCACTTTTGAAGCCTTTCAGGTGTTGAGCAGTGATAATGGCGAAGCGTTTTTTGGCGCCTTTCTCTTAGTATTAGGCTCTTGCACACTTCAGAAGCAAGGGGCCATTGTGACACAGCAGGGCCTTGTATAAGCAAGGGGTCATTGTAGCACGGCAGGGCCTCGTGGAATCAAGGGGATCGTAGTGACACTGTGGGGCTCCAGGAGGCCACGGGGCCATTCTGACTGTGTGCAAGCAAGGATACCGTTGTTACGCTACGGGGCATCATGGAACCAAGGAGGCCATTGTGAAGCAGCTGGGCAACCCGCTGAGACTATTATGACACTTCAAGGCCTTGTGACACTGAAGGGCCATGGTGGAACTGCAGGGCCTCGTGGAACCAGTGAGACCATTGTGACATCACAGGGCCTCATGGGAGCCAGGGGCCATTGTGACACAGCCAGGCCTGACAGAAGCAAGGGGCCATTGTGACACTGCAAGGTCTCACGGAAGCAAAGGGCCAGTGTGCCACAGCCAGGCCTTGTGGAACCAAGGGGCCATTGTGATCCTGGGGAGCCCAATAGAACCAAGGAGCCATTGTGACCCTGCAGCACCTTACGGAATCATGGAGACCCTTGTGACCCTCTGTGACCTCATGGAACCAGTGGGCCATTGTGTTATTCTGCAGCCCCATGGAACCAAGGAAACCATAGTGACACAGCCAGGCCTCGTGGAAGCAAGGGGCCTTTGTGCCGCTGTAGAGCCAAGGAGACCACTGTGCTATTGCTGGGCCTCAGGGGAACAAAATGGTGATGCTGCAGGGCCCCAAGGCTGCAAAGAGCGTGGAACAGGTGTGGTTGGCTTGGCCTCCTGGGGGCCACCTGCCTGCTCCAGCTGAGCTTGGCATGTTGAGGGGTGCTTCTCCTCTGGCCCTGAAACGCTGGAGTTCCTTGCTTTCCTTTCTGTGCGAAAGCACTGTCCTTCTCCTCCAGGGACCCATGGCTGAAATTAGGATTCTACCTCCAAATTGGATTCTGTCCGAGGATTGTTCCCATGTGAAACCTGCCAGGACAGACAGCTCACGCTGGCCTTGGCCTCTTAGGGGCCACCTCGCATCTGCCTTCAAAACACGCGGGGGCTGTGCTTCTCTTCCCATGGAAAAAACCATCTTTCAAGTCCAGCCATCCATGGCCAAAATTGGGAATCCACCTCTGAAATTCCATATCTCCAAGGAATAGCTCCCCGACAAAAGCTGCCAGGAATGTCCAGCTTCCCTTGGCTTCCTGAGGGCCAGCTCTCATCTGCCTTTGAAACACTGGGCCTCCTCACTTTGCTGCCAATGGAAAAGAACTGTCCTTCTGGGCCAGATGTCCACGGACAAAACTGGGATTTGGCCCCCCAAATTGCATCTAGCCAAGGATTGCTCCAAGACAAAAGCTGCCAAGACAAACAGGTCTGGCTGGCCTTGGCCTCCTTGAGGCACCACTAATCAGCCTTTGAAACACTGGGGCTCTGCCCTTTCCTTCCTGGGGAGAAGAAGTGTCATTCCCGTCCAGGCACCCACAGCTGAAATGGAATTCCACCTCCAAAACTCCCCGTATGTCCAAGGGTTGCTTTCAGACAGAAGCTGCAAGGACAGACACGTCTGCCTTGCCTTGGCCTCTGGTGGCTGCCTCTCATCTGCCTTCAAAACACTGGGGTTCTGTGGTTTCCTTCCTGTAGAAAAGAACCGACCTTCTTGTCCAGGTGCCCGTGGCCTCGAGCACATGATCACTACAGAGGGACAAAGGAGCTCTGTGCTCAGTGGAGTGGAGACTGAGGACAGTGGAGGAGAGTCCTGGGTGGGCTTGAAGGGTGGTTTCAGACATGGTGGATCCTTTCTAGCTAGTAGAGACCAGCTGGCAAAAGAAAGAATTAATGCCAAGGGCAGCTGGGCAGGTCCAGGCTGGACACAAGGAGAAAGGAATTTCTCTCCCAGGGCAGTGCAGTGGTGCAACGTGTCCCCCAGAAGGAGTCTGGAGCAGCCCAAGGCTTTGTGTGCCAAGGCAGAGGCAGGCAGGACGCAGAGCCATCAGCAAAGGAAGGGGCCCATTGTTACACAGCAGGGCCGCAGAACCAAGGAGATCATTGTGACACTGCACAACCTCATGCAATCAAGGCGTCCGTGTTACGCTACTGAACCTCACGGAGCCAAGGGTCCATTGTGACACTGCGGAGCCAAGGAGACTGTTGCTGACAGTACCAAAGTTCATGGAACCAAAAGTCCATTGTGACATTGTGGCGCCTCACGGAACCGTGGAGAGCATTATGACACTTTGTTACTATCTGATTTACACCCAGAAGGGCAAAGAAAAGGAAATCTCTGAGTATAAAAAGGAAAGAACTTTGAAGGTTCAAAATATTCCCAAAGACCAGATTAAAACCAAACGAGATTAAATGTTGGTGCCAAACAAATGGGTATCTCTTTATCTAATGGTAAGAGAGGCAAAGAGAAAGAAGGAGAAAAGTAGAGAAAAGTTAGAAAAGACAAGGTTACTCTAACAAGCACTGCATAAGTCACCACCACACTGTGCTACCTTTGTTGCTGCTGAGACAGGGTGGGGGAAGTGGAGAAGTTTTTGCCTTTTTTCCCCTGCTGTTTGAAGCGTCTTATCTGCCTCTTCTGAAGTCTAGAGCAGTTTGGCTGGAAAGCGGCGGCCCATCCTCCGAGATGCAGGCTCGATGCTTGCAGCTGAACCTGGCTCCGCCTGGGACGAAGGAGCAGGGCTAGGGGTTGCACAACTCCCTCGGGATTTCAGTCCAGGGGTGAAGGATTGGGGGGTGCTCCCCAGGCGGGCGGCGTCGGCTCCCGGAGGCCTCAGGGTGCCTCACGGCAGGCGATGGTGGTGGTGGGGGGAAAGGCAAAGGGCGGGGATTCTACCTTTTGCTTTTGCCTCCACATTTTGCACCAGTTTTGCCTTCCTTTTTATGGGCCTCAAGGCGGGCTATGCACGGCCCGTACGGCACGTAGTTTCCAGGCGTTCAAAAGTGATTATGATAAGCAGCCATCATGACGAAGCACTTTTGAAGCCTTTCAGGTGTTGAGCAGTGATAATGGCGAAGTGTTTTTTGGCGCCTTTCTCTTAGTATTAGGCTCTTGCACACTTCAGAAGCAAGGGGCCATTGTGACACAGCAGGGCCTTGTATAAGCAAGGGGTCATTGTAGCACGGCAGGGCCTCGTGGAATCAAGGGGATCGTAGTGACACTGTGGGGCTCCAGGAGGCCACGGGGCCATTCTGACTGTGTGCAAGCAAGGATACCGTTGTTACGCTACGGGGCATCATGGAACCAAGGAGGCCATTGTGAAGCAGCTGGGCAACCCGCTGAGACTATTATGACACTTCAAGGCCTTGTGACACTGAAGGGCCATGGTGGAACTGCAGGGCCTCGTGGAACCAGTGAGACCATTGTGACATCACAGGGCCTCATGGGAGCCAGGGGCCATTGTGACACAGCCAGGCCTGACAGAAGCAAGGGGCCATTGTGACACTGCAAGGTCTCACGGAAGCAAAGGGCCAGTGTGCCACAGCCAGGCCTTGTGGAACCAAGGGGCCATTGTGATCCTGGGGAGCCCAATAGAACCAAGGAGCCATTGTGACCCTGCAGCACCTTACGGAATCATGGAGACCCTTGTGACCCTCTGTGACCTCATGGAACCAGTGGGCCATTGTGTTATTCTGCAGCCCCATGGAACCAAGGAAACCATAGTGACACAGCCAGGCCTCGTGGAAGCAAGGGGCCTTTGTGCCGCTGTAGAGCCAAGGAGACCACTGTGCTATTGCTGGGCCTCAGGGGAACAAAATGGTGATGCTGCAGGGCCCCAAGGCTGCAAAGAGCGTGGAACAGGTGTGGTTGGCTTGGCCTCCTGGGGGCCACCTGCCTGCTCCAGCTGAGCTTGGCATGTTGAGGGGTGCTTCTCCTCTGGCCCTGAAACGCTGGAGTTCCTTGCTTTCCTTTCTGTGCGAAAGCACTGTCCTTCTCCTCCAGGGACCCATGGCTGAAATTAGGATTCTACCTCCAAATTGGATTCTGTCCGAGGATTGTTCCCATGTGAAACCTGCCAGGACAGACAGCTCAGGCTGGCCTTGGCCTCTTAGGGGCCACCTCGCATCTGCCTTCAAAACACGCGGGGGCTGTGCTTCTCTTCCCATGGAAAAAACCATCTTTCAAGTCCAGCCATCCATGGCCAAAATTGGGAATCCACCTCTGAAATTCCATATCTCCAAGGAATAGCTCCCCGACAAAAGCTGCCAGGAATGTCCAGCTTCCCTTGGCTTCCTGAGGGCCAGCTCTCATCTGCCTTTGAAACACTGGGCCTCCTCACTTTGCTGCCAATGGAAAAGAACTGTCCTTCTGGGCCAGATGTCCACGGACAAAACTGGGATTTGGCCTCCCAAATTGCATCTAGCCAAGGATTGCTCCAAGACAAAAGCTGCCAAGACAAACAGGTCTGGCTGGCCTTGGCCTCCTTGAGGCACCACTAATCAGCCTTTGAAACACTGGGGCTCTGCCCTTTCCTTCCTGGGGAGAAGAAGTGTCATTCCCGTCCAGGCACCCACAGCTGAAATGGAATTCCACCTCCAAAACTCCCCGTATGTCCAAGGGTTGCTTTCAGACAGAAGCTGCAAGGACAGACACGTCTGCCTTGCCTTGGCCTCTGGTGGCTGCCTCTCATCTGCCTTCAAAACACTGGGGTTCTGTGGTTTCCTTCCTGTAGAAAAGAACCGACCTTCTTGTCCAGGTGCCCGTGGCCTCGAGCACATGATCACTACAGAGGGACAAAGGAGCTCTGTGCTCAGTGGAGTGGAGACTGAGGACAGTGGAGGAGAGTCCTGGGTGGGCTTGAAGGGTGGTTTCAGACATGGTGGATCCTTTCTAGCTAGTAGAGACCAGCTGGCAAAAGAAAGAATTAATGCCAAGGGCAGCTGGGCAGGTCCAGGCTGGACACAAGGAGAAAGGAATTTCTCTCCCAGGGCAGTGCAGTGGTGCAACGTGTCCCCCAGAAGGAGTCTGGAGCAGCGCAAGGCTTTGTGTGCCAAGGCAGAGGCAGGCAGGACGCAGAGCCATCAGCAAAGGAAGGGGCCCATTGTTACACAGCAGGGCCGCAGAACCAAGGAGATCATTGTGACACTGCACAACCTCATGCAATCAAGGCGTCCGTGTTACGCTACTGAACCTCACGGAGCCAAGGGTCCATTGTGACACTGCGGAGCCAAGGAGACTGTTGCTGACAGTACCAAAGTTCATGGAACCAAAAGTCCATTGTGACATTGTGGCGCCTCACGGAACCGTGGAGAGCATTATGACACTTTGTTACTATCTGATTTACACCCAGAAGGGCAAAGAAAAGGAAATCTCTGAGTATAAAAAGGAAAGAACTTTGAAGGTTCAAAATATTCCCAAAGACCAGATTAAAACCAAACGAGATTAAATGTTGGTGCCAAACAAATGGGTATCTCTTTATCTAATGGTAAGAGAGGCAAAGAGAAAGAAGGAGAAAAGTAGAGAAAAGTTAGAAAAGACAAGGTTACTCTAACAAGCACTGGATAAGTCACCACCACACTGTGCTACCTTTGTTGCTGCTGAGACAGGGTGGGGGAAGTGGAGAAGTTTTTGCCTTTTTTCCCCTGCTGTTTGAAGCGTCTTATCTGCCTCTTCTGAAGTCTAGAGCAGTTTGGCTGGAAAGCGGCGGCCCATCCTCCGAGATGCAGGCTCGATGCTTGCAGCTGAACCTGGGTCCGCCTGGGACGAAGGAGCAGGGCTAGGGGTTGCACAACTCCCTCGGGATTTCAGTCCAGGGGTGAAGGATTGGGGGGTGCTCCCCAGGCGGGCGGCGTCGGCTCCCGGAGGCCTCAGGGTGCCTCACGGCAGGCGATGGTGGTGGTGGGGGGAAAGGCAAAGGGCGGGGATTCTACCTTTTGCTTTTGCCTCCACATTTTGCACCAGTTTTGCCTTCCTTTTTATGGGCCTCAAGGCGGGCTATGCACGGCCCGTACGGCACGTAGTTTCCAGGCGTTCAAAAGTGATTATGATAAGCAGCCATCATGACGAAGCACTTTTGAAGCCTTTCAGGTGTTGAGCAGTGATAATGGCGAAGCGTTTTTTGGCGCCTTTCTCTTAGTATTAGGCTCTTGCACACTTCAGAAGCAAGGGGCCATTGTGACACAGCAGGGCCTTGTATAAGCAAGGGGTCATTGTAGCACGGCAGGGCCTCGTGGAATCAAGGGGATCGTAGTGACACTGTGGGGCTCCAGGAGGCCACGGGGCCATTCTGACTGTGTGCAAGCAAGGATACCGTTGTTACGCTACGGGGCATCATGGAACCAAGGAGGCCATTGTGAAGCAGCTGGGCAACCCGCTGAGACTATTATGACACTTCAAGGCCTTGTGACACTGAAGGGCCATGGTGGAACTGCAGGGCCTCGTGGAACCAGTGAGACCATTGTGACATCACAGGGCCTCATGGGAGCCAGGGGCCATTGTGACACAGCCAGGCCTGACAGAAGCAAGGGGCCATTGTGACACTGCAAGGTCTCACGGAAGCAAAGGGCCAGTGTGCCACAGCCAGGCCTTGTGGAACCAAGGGGCCATTGTGATCCTGGGGAGCCCAATAGAACCAAGGAGCCATTGTGACCCTGCAGCACCTTACGGAATCATGGAGACCCTTGTGACCCTCTGTGACCTCATGGAACCAGTGGGCCATTGTGTTATTCTGCAGCCCCATGGAACCAAGGAAACCATTGTGACACAGCCAGGCCTCGTGGAAGCAAGGGGCCTTTGTGCCGCTGTAGAGCCAAGGAGACCACTGTGCTATTGCTGGGCCTCAGGGGAACAAAATGGTGATGCTGCAGGGCCCCAAGGCTGCAAAGAGCGTGGAACAGGTGTGGTTGGCTTGGCCTCCTGGGGGCCACCTGCCTGCTCCAGCTGAGCTTGGCATGTTGAGGGGTGCTTCTCCTCTGGCCCTGAAACGCTGGAGTTCCTTGCTTTCCTTTCTGTGCGAAAGCACTGTCCTTCTCCTCCAGGGACCCATGGCTGAAATTAGGATTCTACCTCCAAATTGGATTCTGTCCGAGGATTGTTCCCATGTGAAACCTGCCAGGACAGACAGCTCAGGCTGGCCTTGGCCTCTTAGGGGCCACCTCGCATCTGCCTTCAAAACACGCGGGGGCTGTGCTTCTCTTCCCATGGAATAAAACCATCTTTCAAGTCCAGCCATCCATGGCCAAAATGGGGAATCCACCTCTGAAATTCCATATCTCCAAGGAATAGCTCCCCGACAAAAGCTGCCAGGAATGTCCAGCTTCCCTTGGCTTCCTGAGGGCCAGCTCTCATCTGCCTTTGAAACACTGGGCCTCCTCACTTTGCTGCCAATGGAAAAGAACTGTCCTTCTGGGCCAGATGTCCACGGACAAAACTGGGATTTGGCCCCCCAAATTGCATCTAGCCAAGGATTGCTCCAAGACAAAAGCTGCCAAGACAAACAGGTCTGGCTGGCCTTGGCCTCCTTGAGGCACCACTAATCAGCCTTTGAAACACTGGGGCTCTGCCCTTTCCTTCCTGGGGAGAAGAAGTGTCATTCCCGTCCAGGCACCCACAGCTGAAATGGAATTCCACCTCCAAAACTCCCCGTATGTCCAAGGGTTGCTTTCAGACAGAAGCTGCAAGGACAGACACGTCTGCCTTGCCTTGGCCTCTGGTGGCTGCCTCTCATCTGCCTTCAAAACACTGGGGTTCTGTGGTTTCCTTCCTGTAGAAAAGAACCGACCTTCTTGTCCAGGTGCCCGTGGCCTCGAGCACATGATCACTACAGAGGGACAAAGGAGCTCTGTGCTCAGTGGAGTGGAGACTGAGGACAGTGGAGGAGAGTCCTGGGTGGGCTTGAAGGGTGGTTTCAGACATGGTGGATCCTTTCTAGCTAGTAGAGACCAGCTGGCAAAAGAAAGAATTAATGCCAAGGGCAGCTGGGCAGGTCCAGGCTGGACACAAGGAGAAAGGAATTTCTCTCCCAGGGCAGTGCAGTGGTGCAACGTGTCCCCCAGAAGGAGTCTGGAGCAGCCCAAGGCTTTGTGTGCCAAGGCAGAGGCAGGCAGGACGCAGAGCCATCAGCAAAGGAAGGGGCCCATTGTTACACAGCAGGGCCGCAGAACCAAGGAGATCATTGTGACACTGCACAACCTCATGCAATCAAGGCGTCCGTGTTACGCTACTGAACCTCACGGAGCCAAGGGTCCATTGTGACACTGCGGAGCCAAGGAGACTGTTGCTGACAGTACCAAAGTTCATGGAACCAAAAGTCCATTGTGACATTGTGGCGCCTCACGGAACCGTGGAGAGCATTATGACACTTTGTTACTATCTGATTTACACCCAGAAGGGCAAAGAAAAGGAAATCTCTGAGTATAAAAAGGAAAGAACTTTGAAGGTTCAAAATATTCCCAAAGACCAGATTAAAACCAAACGAGATTAAATGTTGGTGCCAAACAAATGGGTATCTCTTTATCTAATGGTAAGAGAGGCAAAGAGAAAGAAGGAGAAAAGTAGAGAAAAGTTAGAAAAGACAAGGTTACTCTAACAAGCACTGCATAAGTCACCACCACACTGTGCTACCTTTGTTGCTGCTGAGACAGGGTGGGGGAAGTGGAGAAGTTTTTGCCTTTTTTCCCCTGCTGTTTGAAGCGTCTTATCTGCCTCTTCTGAAGTCTAGAGCAGTTTGGCTGGAAAGCGGCGGCCCATCCTCCGAGATGCAGGCTCGATGCTTGCAGCTGAACCTGGCTCCGCCTGGGACGAAGGAGCAGGGCTAGGGGTTGCACAACTCCCTCGGGATTTCAGTCCAGGGGTGAAGGATTGGGGGGTGCTCCCCAGGCGGGCGGCGTCGGCTCCCGGAGGCCTCAGGGTGCCTCACGGCAGGCGATGGTGGTGGTGGGGGGAAAGGCAAAGGGCGGGGATTCTACCTTTTGCTTTTGCCTCCACATTTTGCACCAGTTTTGCCTTCCTTTTTATGGGCCTCAAGGCGGGCTATGCACGGCCCGTACGGCACGTAGTTTCCAGGCGTTCAAAAGTGATTATGATAAGCAGCCATCATGACGAAGCACTTTTGAAGCCTTTCAGGTGTTGAGCAGTGATAATGGCGAAGCGTTTTTTGGCGCCTTTCTCTTAGTATTAGGCTCTTGCACACTTCAGAAGCAAGGGGCCATTGTGACACAGCAGGGCCTTGTATAAGCAAGGGGTCATTGTAGCACGGCAGGGCCTCGTGGAATCAAGGGGATCGTAGTGACACTGTGGGGCTCCAGGAGGCCACGGGGCCATTCTGACTGTGTGCAAGCAAGGATACCGTTGTTACGCTACGGGGCATCATGGAACCAAGGAGGCCATTGTGAAGCAGCTGGGCAACCCGCTGAGACTATTATGACACTTCAAGGCCTTGTGACACTGAAGGGCCATGGTGGAACTGCAGGGCCTCGTGGAACCAGTGAGACCATTGTGACATCACAGGGCCTCATGGGAGCCAGGGGCCATTGTGACACAGCCAGGCCTGACAGAAGCAAGGGGCCATTGTGACACTGCAAGGTCTCACGGAAGCAAAGGGCCAGTGTGCCACAGCCAGGCCTTGTGGAACCAAGGGGCCATTGTGATCCTGGGGAGCCCAATAGAACCAAGGAGCCATTGTGACCCTGCAGCACCTTACGGAATCATGGAGACCCTTGTGACCCTCTGTGACCTCATGGAACCAGTGGGCCATTGTGTTATTCTGCAGCCCCATGGAACCAAGGAAACCATTGTGACACAGCCAGGCCTCGTGGAAGCAAGGGGCCTTTGTGCCGCTGTAGAGCCAAGGAGACCACTGTGCTATTGCTGGGCCTCAGGGGAACAAAATGGTGATGCTGCAGGGCCCCAAGGCTGCAAAGAGCGTGGAACAGGTGTGGTTGGCTTGGCCTCCTGGGGGCCACCTGCCTGCTCCAGCTGAGCTTGGCATGTTGAGGGGTGCTTCTCCTCTGGCCCTGAAACGCTGGAGTTCCTTGCTTTCCTTTCTGTGCGAAAGCACTGTCCTTCTCCTCCAGGGACCCATGGCTGAAATTAGGATTCTACCTCCAAATTGGATTCTGTCCGAGGATTGTTCCCATGTGAAACCTGCCAGGACAGACAGCTCAGGCTGGCCTTGGCCTCTTAGGGGCCACCTCGCATCTGCCTTCAAAACACGCGGGGGCTGTGCTTCTCTTCCCATGGAATAAAACCATCTTTCAAGTCCAGCCATCCATGGCCAAAATGGGGAATCCACCTCTGAAATTCCATATCTCCAAGGAATAGCTCCCCGACAAAAGCTGCCAGGAATGTCCAGCTTCCCTTGGCTTCCTGAGGGCCAGCTCTCATCTGCCTTTGAAACACTGGGCCTCCTCACTTTGCTGCCAATGGAAAAGAACTGTCCTTCTGGGCCAGATGTCCACGGACAAAACTGGGATTTGGCCCCCCAAATTGCATCTAGCCAAGGATTGCTCCAAGACAAAAGCTGCCAAGACAAACAGGTCTGGCTGGCCTTGGCCTCCTTGAGGCACCACTAATCAGCCTTTGAAACACTGGGGCTCTGCCCTTTCCTTCCTGGGGAGAAGAAGTGTCATTCCCGTCCAGGCACCCACAGCTGAAATGGAATTCCACCTCCAAAACTCCCCGTATGTCCAAGGGTTGCTTTCAGACAGAAGCTGCAAGGACAGACACGTCTGCCTTGCCTTGGCCTCTGGTGGCTGCCTCTCATCTGCCTTCAAAACACTGGGGTTCTGTGGTTTCCTTCCTGTAGAAAAGAACCGACCTTCTTGTCCAGGTGCCCGTGGCCTCGAGCACATGATCACTACAGAGGGACAAAGGAGCTCTGTGCTCAGTGGAGTGGAGACTGAGGACAGTGGAGGAGAGTCCTGGGTGGGCTTGAAGGGTGGTTTCAGACATGGTGGATCCTTTCTAGCTAGTAGAGACCAGCTGGCAAAAGAAAGAATTAATGCCAAGGGCAGCTGGGCAGGTCCAGGCTGGACACAAGGAGAAAGGAATTTCTCTCCCAGGGCAGTGCAGTGGTGCAACGTGTCCCCCAGAAGGAGTCTGGAGCAGCCCAAGGCTTTGTGTGCCAAGGCAGAGGCAGGCAGGACGCAGAGCCATCAGCAAAGGAAGGGGCCCATTGTTACACAGCAGGGCCGCAGAACCAAGGAGATCATTGTGACACTGCACAACCTCATGCAATCAAGGCGTCCGTGTTACGCTACTGAACCTCACGGAGCCAAGGGTCCATTGTGACACTGCGGAGCCAAGGAGACTGTTGCTGACAGTACCAAAGTTCATGGAACCAAAAGTCCATTGTGACATTGTGGCGCCTCACGGAACCGTGGAGAGCATTATGACACTTTGTTACTATCTGATTTACACCCAGAAGGGCAAAGAAAAGGAAATCTCTGAGTATAAAAAGGAAAGAACTTTGAAGGTTCAAAATATTCCCAAAGACCAGATTAAAACCAAACGAGATTAAATGTTGGTGCCAAACAAATGGGTATCTCTTTATCTAATGGTAAGAGAGGCAAAGAGAAAGAAGGAGAAAAGTAGAGAAAAGTTAGAAAAGACAAGGTTACTCTAACAAGCACTGCATAAGTCACCACCACACTGTGCTACCTTTGTTGCTGCTGAGACAGGGTGGGGGAAGTGGAGAAGTTTTTGCCTTTTTTCCCCTGCTGTTTGAAGCGTCTTATCTGCCTCTTCTGAAGTCTAGAGCAGTTTGGCTGGAAAGCGGCGGCCCATCCTCCGAGATGCAGGCTCGATGCTTGCAGCTGAACCTGGCTCCGCCTGGGACGAAGGAGCAGGGCTAGGGGTTGCACAACTCCCTCGGGATTTCAGTCCAGGGGTGAAGGATTGGGGGGTGCTCCCCAGGCGGGCGGCGTCGGCTCCCGGAGGCCTCAGGGTGCCTCACGGCAGGCGATGGTGGTGGTGGGGGGAAAGGCAAAGGGCGGGGATTCTACCTTTTGCTTTTGCCTCCACATTTTGCACCAGTTTTGCCTTCCTTTTTATGGGCCTCAAGGCGGGCTATGCACGGCCCGTACGGCACGTAGTTTCCAGGCGTTCAAAAGTGATTATGATAAGCAGCCATCATGACGAAGCACTTTTGAAGCCTTTCAGGTGTTGAGCAGTGATAATGGCGAAGCGTTTTTTGGCGCCTTTCTCTTAGTATTAGGCTCTTGCACACTTCAGAAGCAAGGGGCCATTGTGACACAGCAGGGCCTTGTATAAGCAAGGGGTCATTGTAGCACGGCAGGGCCTCGTGGAATCAAGGGGATCGTAGTGACACTGTGGGGCTCCAGGAGGCCACGGGGCCATTCTGACTGTGTGCAAGCAAGGATACCGTTGTTACGCTACGGGGCATCATGGAACCAAGGAGGCCATTGTGAAGCAGCTGGGCAACCCGCTGAGACTATTATGACACTTCAAGGCCTTGTGACACTGAAGGGCCATGGTGGAACTGCAGGGCCTCGTGGAACCAGTGAGACCATTGTGACATCACAGGGCCTCATGGGAGCCAGGGGCCATTGTGACACAGCCAGGCCTGACAGAAGCAAGGGGCCATTGTGACACTGCAAGGTCTCACGGAAGCAAAGGGCCAGTGTGCCACAGCCAGGCCTTGTGGAACCAAGGGGCCATTGTGATCCTGGGGAGCCCAATAGAACCAAGGAGCCATTGTGACCCTGCAGCACCTTACGGAATCATGGAGACCCTTGTGACCCTCTGTGACCTCATGGAACCAGTGGGCCATTGTGTTATTCTGCAGCCCCATGGAACCAAGGAAACCATTGTGACACAGCCAGGCCTCGTGGAAGCAAGGGGCCTTTGTGCCGCTGTAGAGCCAAGGAGACCACTGTGCTATTGCTGGGCCTCAGGGGAACAAAATGGTGATGCTGCAGGGCCCCAAGGCTGCAAAGAGCGTGGAACAGG